>NC_057802.1:536948101-536956245 GCF_018294505.1 Triticum aestivum | reverse complement strand
GTCGCCGCCCCGCACCACCCGCCGCCGCAGCCGGACCCCGCCGGAGCCGCCCCGCCTCGCCGGAGCCTCGCCAGAGGTATACGCCGCCGCCGCCGTCGTTCGGTTTTATTTTTAAACCGATCCGTTTTTTTAGAAAACCCTAGTTTTCGTTTTTTAGAATAGATCGGTTTTATTTCCCCCCGGTTTAGTTTAGTTAGCGGACGTTCGTCCGTACGTTCGTTTTAACGAACGGTGTTCACTCGTTAGCCGCAAACAACGAACGTTCGTTCGTTAGCCTGTTCGTCAGTTTTTCTTTTTCTCGGATTTTCCGCGATTATTTTCGATCGTGATTTCTGATCCGATTTTCGTTTTAGTTTATCTTTTCGCTCGTTTATCGGAATCAGGCGATTCAAGCGCCTAGATCTTCGTCTCGAAACCCTCTTTCTGTTTAATCAACTTGAACAAGATTTTGGTACTGTAAAATTTGACTTTAGTTCAGATTAGTAAACGGATCTTGTTTCCTTCGCAGTTTGAGTTTCGTTGCTCCGTTTGATTTGATTCTTTTTGCAAACCGGAGTTCTTAAGTTGAACTTTCTGGTTAGATCTTCTTATTTGAGATTTACCCGTGCTTCTTTGCTTGATTGCTTATGTATGCTATTGTTTGTTTGCGATAGAACACCCGGAGTGCGAAGCGTGCTACTACGAGTCTCTAGGTTTTGCGGATCATCAGCAAGGCAAGTAGCACATTGACCATACTCTTTTCATACCCAGTTTTTATGCATTAGCTCCAATCCTCAAACATTGCATGATTAGGATGTGATTAACATGTGGATTGGGAAGTAGTTGATGAGGTAGAACCTATTGCCCTGTTATTATCAAACCCTTGGGAGTTACTTCTACGTATTGCTTATATTGCTATGCTATGCTCGTAGACGTGGTGTGGGTGAGTGAATCCATGACAGATGTGAGATTGTTAATTAATGGTTCAACTTAAGGTGGCAACTTTAATACACATCTGGGTGGATTGCTTGTCGGGCACCTGGAGAATCCAGTGTTGTCCTAGGATATCCCGGAGTACCCGTGTGATAATCCTAAGGTCCGCCACCCAGGCTCAAAGGGAACTGAGATATTTCATGCTAGAAACTTCCGTGTGCAGCCACAAGCTATTATGGGCTCTAGCATAGTTGAGTAAGTTGCATGAGCTCTTGAAGAGGTGGATCAGCAGGTAGAGGGATGTAGGTTGGTATGGTCTGCCCGTAGTAAAGAGTTAATGTTTCTGAAAGACTGTGTCTCGGTCATCCGTTTCTCAAACACCATGTAGTGCGAGAAATCCAACGGAGGAGATCAAGTCTTGTGGGGAAAAGTGCGCAAACCTCTGCAGAGTGTACAATCCAATCATGGTTAGCCGTGTCCCTGGTTATGGACAGTCTTGAGTATCTAGTACTTGGATTATCATATGTATCTCATCACTCTAAATTAATATTGCTGGGTTGATAATTACTTCTAATTGGGATTGAGTTGGAGGAACCTTCTCAATGATGTTTCAACTACCATGATAGTTAAATAAAATCTATTCCTTTGTTGTAGGGAAAAATTGGCTTTCCGCAAAACTATAACCATAGAGCTTTCCACCAGCCAAATATGCATGTAGTGATAGCATTATTCTGTTCTTGCTCTACTGTGTTATATTGCCAGCATATTCCATGTGCTGACCCGTTTTCGGGCTGCAACGTATCATGTTGCGGAGTTTTCAGACGAGGAGTAAGGTTCGTTAGGTCGTTGCCGTGCAGCTCAGCTATGCTGTTGGAGTTGATGGACTCACTTTATCTTCCAAGCCTTCCGCTGTTATCGTATTAGATGTCCTTAAGCCATATTTATTGTAATAAGTTCTCTTTTGAGACATTCAATGTAATAAGTGTGTGATTGCTACTCTGTTATAAATCCTTCGAGTATTGTGTGTGTCAGCATTACCGATCCAGGGATGACACTGAAGCACAGAGACTTGACCGTTTGAGGTCGGGTCGCAACAAGATGGTATCAGAGCACACGCTAAGTGTAGGACACGACCACTAAGCTAAAAGCCCTAGATCACTATTCTCTTCTCATTTCTGACTCTTCTCCATTTTCTACTCTTTAGGATGGCGGATGCATGGATCAAGTTCACGCAACCGGATGAAGACACCCCTTTTGGACGTCACTTGAAGGAAGTCACTAGGTACCTGAACATTGGAATACCAAGCTTCACCGGGACTTACAACGCCACTTTACCAGAAGAGGAACGATGGAAGATTCAAGTTCAAGTTCCAGGAAGGACATTCGCACCAGTCACTAAGCCCATAGAGTTTTCCTTTGAGGCACCAACCTGGAGTCTAGGAAAGAGTATGGCAGCTCACATCACCATGGGACGCATTGGAGAAGTTTACCATAAGGAGCTTAAGGATACTATCTACCAGATTTGTGGGCTCCGAGATGAGCAATGGGAGATGATCAGCACCAGGAAGGATAGATCAATCGCAGCTTTCATCCAGGAGTTAAACCATCACATTCGTCGCCAGGAGAATCAGATGTGCGCAGACATGATAGATTTGAAGAAGGCGAAGACAAGGATCATCGAGCTGGAAGAAGAACTTAAGTCTACACGCGATGGATATGAGGAGGAAATTGCCACACTATTAGAGAAGAATGACGACCTGATAAAGAAGATCGGAGTATTCATGGGAGACCCCGCGCCAGGAGGAGAGGACGATGACTCAACTTGCCCGGAGAACTACATCATCATCGACGACACCGACTCCGACCCCAGTGAAGATGACTTTGAAGACGAAGCTGGAGCAGACATCATGGAGTCTTCCACCGATCAAAATTTCTAGATGACCACCAAATGATTAGTAGTATTCCCCCATGTATATAGTATAGTCCGAGCACTTTTGTAACGATAGATTAGATCGATTGTATGCCCTTGCTTGATTGATTGAGTGAAATGATTGTGTTTGTCTCATGTGCATATGGGTAGTGTTTCTCTCATTAGACCTCATCTATTCTAATCTCTCCCCTCTAAACCCATCAGATGCCTCCGAGACGTGACACCGGATTTACCTTCCCACCGGAGCTCACTCAGTTGATCCAGCAGCAGAATGCCTTGATGCAGTTGCTAGTTCAGAACCAAGGCAACAACAACAACAACCCACCACCACCACCACCAGTTGATAACCTAGCTCGTTTTCTGAGGTTGCAGCCGCCGGTGTTTTCCAGTAGCACCAAGCCTATAGTTGCTGATGATTGGCTACGCTGTATTGGAAGGGAGTTGACCACCGCAGGTTGCACAGATGCTGAGAAGGTGCGCTTTGCCGCACATCAATTGGATGGACCAGCAGCCTCATGGTGGGAGAATTATACGGCCACTTTCCCCATAGCCAACGTCACTTGGGATCAGTTTCAGCAAGCTTTCCGCACATCCCATGTCTCAACTGGATCTATGAATATGAAGAAGCGTGAGTTTCGCAACTTACGCCAGGGGAACCGTACTGTGGCTCAGTACGTGGATGAGTTTAGCAAGTTATCTCGCTATGCCCCTGATGATGTGGCCACATATGTCGCGAAGCAGGAGAAGTTTATGGAAGGGCTGAATGATGAGATGAGCATGCAGTTGATGGTGGCAACATTCAACAACTACCAGGAGTTGGTAGATAAGGCTCATATGATTGAAGGGAAGCAGCAGCAGATTGAGAGCCGTAAGAGGAAGTATGGACAAGGAAGGTATAACTAAGGAGCTCAGCAGAAACCTCGCCTAACCCCGAACTCGGGAGGACTTGTTCATAACCATGGAGGTCATAACCACAACGGAGGAAGTTCGCACAACCACAATGGTTCCAAGAATGGGACTGGGAACGGAACAAGCAACAATCAGAACCGCCCCAATCCAGCCACACCCGCCAAGAGAAACCTAAGTCACATTACTTGCTTCAAGTGCGGGAAGACTGGACACTATGCCACGGAGTGCCCTGAAGCGAAGAATGGAAACGGTAATGGGAGCGCTGGGAAGAAGCCCAATCCATTCAATAAAGGACAAGTGAACCACGTTAACGTGGAGAAGGTTGAAGAGCAGCCAGATGCGGTTATTGGTAAGTTTTTGGTTAAGTCTTTTACCGCCCTTGTTCTTTTTGATACTGGTGCATCGCATTCATACATATCAAGGGGATTCGTGGATAAGTTTAAACTACCAACCCAAACCCTTAGGACCCCTCTGTTAGTGAGTTCACCTGGAGCAGAGTATATGGCTAGCCGATGGTGCGATCAGATACCCTTAACCATTGGTAGCCATGTCTTCCCGTCAGACCTAATAATTTTGGAGTCACAAGGATTGGATGTGATATTAGGCCTGGACTGGATGGCAAAGTATGGAGGAAGCATTGACTGTGCTAGTAAGTCGATTTATCTCACCACCCTTGAGGGAAAAAGGATTAAGTATGTATCTAGGCATGCGCCTAGGAGGAGCCAAGTAAATACCCTCACGGGAGTTGTTCAGGAGGAAGTGCCTATAGTGAAGGATTACCCGGATGTTTTTCTAGAGGAGTTACCAGGCATGCCACCGGATCGAGACATCGAGTTTTTGATAGAACTATTGCCAGGCACCGGGCCTATATCGAAGCGACCATACCGGATGCCCGCAAATGATCTGGAGGAGATTAAGAAGCAGATCAAGGAGTTATTGGAGAAAGGTTACATTTGACAGAGTTCATCACCATGGGGAGCCCCAGTGCTTTTGGTTGAGAAGAAAGATAAGTCTCGAAGAATGGTTGTTGATTATCGTGCATTAAATGAGGTGACAATCAAGAACAAATACCCACCGCCGATGATCAATGATTTGTTTGAACAGCTGCAAGGAGCTAAGGTGTTTTCAAAGATCGATCTGCAATCAGGATATCACCAGCGGAAGATTCGAGAGAAGGATACACCAAAGACAACATTCACCACACGGTACGGGTTGTATGAATATACGGTCATGTCATTTGGACTGACTAACGCCCCTGCCTATTTCATGAGCATGATGAACAAAGTGTTCATGGAATATTTGGATAAGTTTGTTGTGGTGTTCATTGATGATATAATGGTATACTCGAAGAATGAGGAGGAGCACGCAGAGCATTTGCGTTTAGTTCTCGAGAAACTCAGGGAACACCAGTTGTATGCCAAGTTCAGCAAATGTGAGTTTTGGTTGAAGGAAGTCGGATTCCTTGGACATGTTATATCAGGAGAAGGTGTAGCACTAGATCCCACCAAGGTTCAGTCAGTCACTGAATGGTTGGCACCCACTTCAGTTAGCGAGATCCGCAGTTTTCTTGGACTCGCAGGATACTATCGGAGATTCATTGAGAATTTTTCCAAGATTGCGAAGCCAATGACGGAGTTATTGAAGAAGGATACCAAATTTAAATGGACGGAAGAATGTGAGGCAAGTTTTCAGGAGTTGAAGAAATGTTTGACTACAGCCCTAGTGTTGATTCTGCCGGATATACGCAAGGATTTCCAAGTGTATTGCGACGCCTCTCGCCTAGGACTTGGAAGTGTGCTTATGCAGGACGGAAGAGTTGTTTCGTATGCCTCACGACAACTAAAACCGCATGAATTGAATTATGCCATGCATGATTTGGAGTTAGCAGCTGTAGTGCATGCGCTCAAGACTTGGAGACATTACCTTATTGGAAACCGTTGTGATGTGTACACGGATCATAAGAGTTTGAAGTACATTTTCACACAGAAGGAGCTGAACCTTAGGCAGAGGAGATGGTTGGAGCTTATAAAGGATTATGACATGAAGCTTCACTATCATCCAGGCAAGGCCAATGTCGTAGCAGACGCTTTGAGTTGGAAGAGTTATGCTAATACCCTAGTAAGCACGGGATTGCCAAAGGAGTTAGCAGAATCTCAGGGAACTTCGATTGGAGATTGTTCCTAGAGGTTTTGTTGCAACAATGGAGGTACAGTCTACATTGTTAGGAAAGATTCGATAAGCTCAGAAGGATGACAAAGAGATTGCTGAGATAAAAGAGAGAATGGGCAAAGGAAATGCCAAAGGTTTTCGTGAGGATGAGCACGACACCTTATGGTTTGAGGACCGTGTTTATGTGCCCAATAACACAGAGATCAGGAAGTTAATACTTCAGGAGGCTCATTACTCACCATACTCGATACACCCCGGAAACACCAAGATGTATTTGGATTTGAAGGAACGTTTCTGGTGGACTGGTATGAAGAAGGATATTGCCGAGTATGTAGCCGTATGTGATGGATGTCAGAGAGTGAAGGCTGAGCATCAAAAGCCAGCAGGATTGTTACAGCCTATGCCGATACCCGAATGGAAGTGGGATAAACTTGGCATGGATTTTATCACCGGATTGCCCAGGACCAAATCAGGATATGATTCTATATGGGTAGTAGTTGATCGCTTGACCAAAGTGGCTCACTTTATCCCAATGAAAACCACCTATACAAGTGTGAAGTTAGCCAAGATATACATGACCAGGATCGTATGTCTGCATGGAGTTCCGAGGACCATAGTATCAGATAGAGGAACACAATTTACCTCAAAGTTTTGGCATCAACTGCACCAGACTTTGGGAATGAGATTGGAGTTCAGTACAACATTCCACCCGCAGACGGATGGACAGACCGAGAGAGTCAACCAGATTCTGGAGGACATGTTGAGGGCCTGTGCGCTAGATTATGGATCTAGTTGGGATGACAATTTGCCCTACGCGGAGTTCTCATACAACAATAGCTATCAAGCTAGTTTGAAGATGGCACCATTCGAAGCCCTGTACGGACGAAGGTGCAGAACACCGTTGATGTGGGATGAAGTAGGAGACCGACAGTTGTTTGGACCAGATTTGATCAAGGAGTCTGAAGAAAAGGTTAAGTTGATCCGAGATAGATTAGCTCAGTCCAGACAGACGAGTTATGCAGATTCGAAACACAAGGAAATAACCTATGAAATTGGAGATAGAGCATATCTACGAGTGTCACCTCTGCGAGGAGTGAAACGTTTTGGAGTTAAGGGAAAGTTAGCACCGAGATTTGTAGGACCGTATCGAATTTTGGAACGTATGGGAGAAGTTGCCTACAAGTTGGAGTTACCTGAAGGACTGTCAGGAGTTCATGATGTGTTTCATGTTTCACAGCTGAAGTAGTGTCATGCTGAGATGGCCGATATACCGTTAAGAGATACAGTGCCCTTGGAGGCGATTCAGTTGGACAGTGATCTGACCTACGAGGAGAAGCCATTCAGGATTCTTGAATTTGCCAGCCGAGTCACCCGCAGCAAGGTTATCAAGTTTTGCAAAGTTCAGTGGAGTCACCATACCGAGGATGAAGCCACCTCGGAACGAGAGGATGATCTTCGCAAAGACCACCCTCACCTATTTTCTAGCCAACCCGAATCTCGAGGGCGAGATTCATCTTAAGGGGGGTAGGTTTGTAACATCCCAAATTTCCAATTTGGAATGTTATACATAGATCATTCCTGCATATCATATTTTATTACATTTCATTTTGCGATCCTCGAAATCCTAAGCAACTCAAGGACCCTCGGAGAGAGTTGGGGATTTCCCTGTTTTCATATTTGAGTTCTATCAAATATTGAAACGAGGATTATTGGTTTTAATTATTTTTCTCTTCGAAAATATTTCATATTAAAATATATGAGAGGAGATAATATGACTTCTCCAAAATAACTGAAATGTTGGAGGAAAAATATCAAAAATCAAATATTGGATTTTATTCGGATTTTATTGCTATTTTATTTGAATTAAAAAAAATTGCACGTTTTTCAAAGTTGCATTTTAGGGCCAAGAAAATGTTCATCTCGTTCTAAATATTTGATTTAGACGGTGAAAATTTGTTTTGGCATTTTTAGATTTTTATCTTATTTTCTAGGATTTATTTAAGTTTTGGTGAAATTATTTAAAAAAAATCTTCAGCGCCCGGCTGGGCCGAAGCCCAACCGAGCCGGGCCGGCCCAACCGCCCCGCGCCGCCGTCTCCCTCCACGAGACCGCGACCGCCGCCGAGTCCGACCGGGACTCTGTCCCCGCGCCGCCTTGCCCCCTCCCCAAGCCAGCCACCCCCTCCTTATATACGTCGCCCCGACCCCCCCACCACCACCTGACC
>NC_057802.1:536929212-536947883 GCF_018294505.1 Triticum aestivum | reverse complement strand
GCCGCCGCCGCCGGCGTTCGGTTTTATTTTTAAACCGATCCTTTTTCCCTAGTTTTCATTTTTTTAGAACAGACCGGTTTTATTTTTTTCCCCGTTTAGTTTAGTTAGCGGACGTTCGTCCGTACGTTCATTTTAACGAACGGTGTTCACTCATTAGCCGCAGATAGCGAACGTTCGTTCGTTAGCCTGTTCGTCAGTTTTTCTTTTTCTCGGATTTTCCGCCTTTGTTTTAGTTTATCTTCTCGCTCGTTTATCGGAATCAGGCGATTCAAGCGCCTAGATCTTCGTCTCGAAACCCTCTTTCTGTTTAATCAACTTGAACAAGATTTTGGTACTGTAAAATTTTACTTTAGTTCAGATTAGTAAATGGATCTTGTTTCTTTCGCAGTTTGAGTTTCGTTGCTCCGTTTGATTTGATTCTTTTTGCAAACCGGAGTTCTTAAGTTGAACATTCTGGTTAGATCTTCTTATTTGAGATTTACCCATGCTTCTTTGCTTGATTGCTTATGTATGATATTGTTTGTTTGCGATAGAACACCCAGAGTGCGAAGCGTGCTACTACGAGTCTCTAGGTTTTGCGGATCATCAGCAAGGCAAGTAACACATTGATCATACTCTTTTCATACCCAGTTTTTATGCATTAGCTCCAATCCTCAAACATTGCATGATTAGGATGTGATTAACATGTGGATTGGGAAGTAGTTGATGAGGTAGAACCTATTGCCCTGTTATTATCAAACCCTTGGGAGTTACTTCTACGTATTGCTTATATTGCTATGCTATGCTCGTAGACGTGGTTTGGGTGAGTGAATCCATGACAGATGTGAGATTGTTAATTAATGGTTCAACTTAAGGTGGCAACTTTAATACACATCTGGGTGGATTGCTTGTCGGGCACCTGGAGAATCCAGTGTTGTCCTAGGATATCCCGGAGTACCCGTGTGATAATCCTAAGGTCCGCCACCCAGGCTCAAAGGGAACTGAGATATTTCATGCTAGAAACTTCCGTGTGCAGCCACAAGCTATTATGGGCTCTAGCATAGTTGAGTAAGTTGCATGAGCTCTTGAAGAGGTGGATCAGCAGGTAGAGGGATGTAGGTTGGTATGGTCTGCCCGTAGTAAAGAGTTAATGTTTCTGAAAGACTGTGTCTCGGTCATCCGTTTCTCAAACACCATGTAGTGCGAGAAATCCAACGGAGGAGATCAAGTCTTGTGGGGAAAAGTGCGCAAACCTCTGCAGAGTGTACAATCCAATCATGGTTAGCCGTGTCCCTGGTTATGGACAGTCTTGAGTATCTAGTACTTGGATTATCATATGTATCTCATCACTCTAAATTAATATTGCTGGGTTGATAATTACTTCTAATTGGGATTGAGTTGGAGGAACCTTCTCAATGATGTTTCAACTACCATGATAGTTAAATAAAATCTATTCCTTTGTTGTAGGGAAAAATTGGCTTTCCGCAAAACTATAACCATAGAGCTTTCCACTAGCCAAATATGCATGTAGTGATAGCATTATTCTGTTCTTGCTCTACTGTGTTATATTGCCAGCATATTCCATGTGCTGACCCGTTTTCGGGCTGCAACGTATCATGTTGCAGACTTTTCAGACGAGGAGTAAGGTTTGTTAGGTCGTTACCGTGCAGCTCAGCTATGCCGTTGGAGTTGATGGACTCACTTTATCTTCCAAGCCTTCCGTTGTTATCGTATTAGATGGCCTTAAGCCATATTTATTGTAATAAGTTCTCTTTTGAGACATTCGATGTAATAAGTGTGTGATTGCTACTCTGTTATAAATCCTTCGAGTACTGTGTGTGTCAGCATTACCGATCCAGGTTTGACACTGAAGCATAGAGACTTGACCGTTTGAGGTCGGGTCACTACAGCGCCATAGAGGGCCGGCCCTCCCCCCTCCTCCACTCCTTTATACGGAGGAGGGGGGCACCCCATGGACACACAAGTTGATCAGTTGATCTTTTAGCCGTGTGCGGTGCCCCCCTCCACCATAATCCACCTCGGTAATATCGTAGCGGTGCTTAGGCGAAGCCCTGCATCGGTAGCATCATCGTCACCGTCATCACACCGTCGTGTTGACGGAACTCTCCCGTGAAGCTCTGCTGGATCGTGAGTTCGTGGGACGTCACCGAGCTGAACATGTGCAGAACCCGGAGGTGCCGTGTGTTTGGTACTTGGATCGGTCGGATCGTGAAGACGTACGACTACATCAACCGCGTTGTCATAACGCTTCCGCTTACGGTATACGAGGGTATGTAGACGACACTCTCCCCTCTCGTTGCTATGCATCACCATGATCTTGCATGTGCGTAGGAATTTTTTTGAAATTACTATGTTACCCAACAATCAGGCCCCGACAAGTACTTTCCCGCCGAGCTCCCAGGAGCCGCCGGCAAAGATGTTGCCATGGGCACTGAGCCTGCCATGGGGCAACCGACTCTGGCGGGGCGTCAAGCCCTGGCCGTTGAGACAGCCGCTCCCATGGTAGAGGAAATGCCTTTAGTCCTTGCCGTCGAGCCCCAGGCTCCGGCATGGGCACAACATACCGTCCGATTCCTCCAAACAGGGGAACTCCTTGAGGAGCAGGGAGAAGCGGAGAAAGTAGCCCGTCGGTCTGCCATGTATCAGTTCGTCGACGACGTCCTGTACAGAAAAAGGCCGAACGGTGTGAAATTGAAGTGCATCCCCCGGGAGGAAGGACTGGAGCTGTTGGCGGAGATACACAGAGGCATATGTGGCTCCCACATAGGGTCGAGGGCCCTTGCTAGCAAAGCATTCCGGCAAGGTTTCTTCTGGCCCACTGCCCTCCAGGATGCAATGACACTAGTAACCAAGTGTGAAGCGTGCCAGTTCCATTCAAAGAAGCTTCATCAACCAGCTCAAGCCCTCCAAACAATCCCTCTCTCCTGGCCATTCTCGGTCTGGGGGCTCGACATACTGGGCCCCTTTCCCCGCGCCGTCGGGGGCTTTGAGTACTTGTACATCGCAATCAACAAGTTCACGAAGTGGCCAGAGGTGGAAGCAGTGAGAAAGGTGACAACACAATCACCCGTCAAGTTCTTCAAGGGGCTAGTCTGTCGTTTTGGTGTGCCAAATAGGGTCATCACCGACAACGGCACATAGTTCATGAGCCACGCCTTCATGCAGTACATCCAGGACCTCGACAGCAAGGTCTGCTTTGCTTCGGTTGCACATCCACGGAGCAACGGCCAGGCTGAGAGGGTAAATGCTGAAGTGTTGCGAGGCCTCCGGACAAGGACTTTTGACAGGCTACGCAGGTGCGAATGGTGCTGGATTGATGAATTGCCGGCGGTTCTTTGGTCAATCAGAATGACACCAAATCGAGCCACCAACCAGACACCCTTCTCCCGCGTTTACAGGGCAGAAGCAGTTCTCCCCACGGAACTCACATACGGGTCACCCCGAGTGCTCGCTTATGATGAGCTTGAGCAAGAGCAGTTGCGGCAAGATGACGCAACGCTCCTTGAGGAAGATCGTCTTCGGGCGGCTGTGCGAGCAGCATGCTACCAGCAAGCCTTGCGCCGCTACCATAGCCACAAGGTTCATGCCCGAAGCTTTGAGGAAGGCAACCTTGTTCTTCAGCATGTTCAGTCGGCCAAGAATTCCAACAAGTTGACGCCAAAGTGGGAAGGCCCTTATCGGGTAATACGAGTCACCAGGCCCGGCGCAATCCGCCTGGAGACCGAAGATGGTATTCCAGTGAGCAACTCCTGGAACATCGAACATCTTCGCAAGTTTTACCCATAAGGCGCGGTTGTCGGGCCTCCCGGCAAGCCATCCTTTGTACAAGCCTTGCCGGTGAGGCATGTAACCCTCTGTACAAAGCCAGGCACAGACCCTGAGCATAAATAAATGAAGCGCTAGCGCCCTAAGTTTTACAAAGCATGCTAGGTTAAGTCTCTCCCTCGGTTAGGGTTGATAGTGCTTAGCGGCGACTAACCCCTAGCATAGAGGTCGAGTGTGCGTCTCTCTATTCCTTTCCGTCCTCTTTGGTTCGCAGGGTACATGGACGTTTCTGCTGAGCTGTTTGGAAGGAAGGGAACAAGTCGGCATTCCGTCCTGACAAGCCAAGGTTGCCAGGGGCTGTAGACACAAGAATCCAACCACAGCAAGCCAAGGCTGCCGGGGGCTGCAGATCCAGATAAGTCTTTCATCCCCTATTGTGCATTTCCGTATGGAGTTGGGACGTATGAAACCTCGTTTTATTCCTAGGCCGGCGTGCTCCCCCTTCTTCTGTACCCAAGAACTATTCCCTGGGTCGGAACTGGGTCGTAGTCGCGGTGAAAAGGAAATGAACGAAGGGCCTAACTCTACTTCGCCCTGCCTCCGCCAAGAGCGTGAGAATGGTCGAATGAAGTAGGGGGACGGCAAGGCTTGTTGCCGGGTGGCAATGTTTATCTTAAAAATAACAAGGATGCACTCCTTGGCACGGGCCTCGCTCACGCACAAAGAACCCGGCAAGCGCCCCTTTTCATTAAAAACATCCCGTACGGGTACAGTTCATACGGAATGAAAAACATGAGCAAGGGGATTACAAGTTTTAAATTTAACAAATGCCCGCAGGCTTACAAACTAAAAAGAGATAAGATGCCCGTAATCCCTTTCTTGTCCCTCTCCTCAAAAGATGGAACGAGACAGCAGGAGGGCAAAAAGAGCGCCTAGGCAAGGTGCGAGCAGCAGAGGACACCAGGAGGACGTCCCGGTGCCGGGAGAGGAGCCGAAAGATGAGGCAGCGGGCCGACAATACGCGACGAAGGCGTCGGTGCCCGCGTACTCCGACTTGACGGCCCGCCACCCGCCTTCTTCGTATTCTCTGGCCCTCCTACGCTAGCCGCCCAAGAAGGCGGCGGGGAACGCGCCGATGGAGAGCTTGACGAGGAAGGCCCTCGGCAGGGCGCGTGGCCAAGGGAGGGGCGACACGGTCAGTCTGAGTCGAGGTCGGCGTCCCCCCACTCGACGCCCTCGTCATCGCTGTCGCTGTCCTCCTCGTCACTCCTGCTTGAGGAGGAGTCTTCATCATCGGAGGAGCTCTCCACGCAGCACTTTAGGCGAGTCCCAAGGTCCCCAAAGACCTTGACAGAGAGCAGGCCGTTCTCCATTAATTTGAAGTAGAGAATGAGCCCCACCGTCAGGCTGTGGACACGAGCAAAAGTCTTCCATCCGCGATGAAGGTACATGACGTGAGGAGCGGGAAAGTCGACGTCAACCCGCGTGCCGCCGTTCCCGCAGCCCCTCATATGCAACCTGAGGGTCTGTGGCGGGTCGAGCTCCATCTCCCGAGCGAATGGAGTAGGGAGACGAAGACGACAACACAGTGGCCGGCGCAGCCTGATGAAGAACTCACAAGGCTGGTCCCCGACGTGGCCCTCCGTTGGAGGAGGCATCGCTGGTGGAGGCAAGGCCGATGCGCCGCCCCGTCCCCGTCTTCCCCGAGTGCCACGGCGACCTCGGCCTCGCCCCCTCCCCCTTCCTCTCGTGGCCGGCTCCGCCGCCACGAGATCTTGGGGAGGAGGGACGCGCTGTCGAGCAGAGACCCTCGCCGCCACCATCGAAGGGCCGGCGCCCCCTCGCCATGACAGATGAAAGAAAGGAGCCGAGGTGGAAGGAGATGGATGACGAAGATTGTGGGGTTCCATCCCCCTCCCCCTTCTTATAAAGGGGCGGGGTCGGGGCTCGGCCGCCCCACTCAACCAATCCGGCCATCAGGGGCGCAGGGAATCCGGACCGACCCACTGCTCCAATCAGTGACGACCCAGTTTCCCACCTCATTATTTAAGACCCGTGCCCCCCCCCCCGCGTCCGTCGCCTGCCACCTTGGGGCATGGGGGACACTTGGCGAGCAAGCAGAAATCAAGGGGACGGATGAGGCGACCGTTCTCCACCCCGTGATCGTGGGGCGCGGGCACCTCGAAGACCGCGACCCGAGTCCATTCAGTAAATGAGCCGCGCCTCTGCGTTTTCCTCTTTTTATGGGGGAGGCGCGAGCCGCCTCTTTACCATGATGTGACGCATGCGTGCGGGAGCCGCCCCACGCATGACCCCCACGTCACGCCTGACCCTCCACGTCGCACGTTCAATGCGGGTCGTGGGGAAGCGCAAGCAAGGGAAGGAATTACTGCCGTAAAATCCCGCCCCGCATGCTCGCGCACCATTTTGGGCCCAGCCCAACAACGCGCTGCGCTTATATGTGGCCCAGGCCCGGGGGCTCCTGTCGGTGTACAAAAGTACGGGCTCTCCTTTTTACCCCTTTAATTGTGCACGGGCAGTCAGAGCCGCGCCCACGGCCACACTAAGTAGGGCAGAGGAGCGAAGCTAGAGGCCCGAGGCAGTCCAAGCAACGCCAAGACCAGAGACACAAAGAGCAAGAGGGCGAGGTGGACTCCCCCGGCAAGACCCTTGACGGGACGGCCCCCGCGGCCCCGGCAAGAGCCTTCCCGAGGCAACTTGCCCAATGCCAGCGGAGCGCGCCACCCTTGAGCCCAGGGGTTCCAACGTCATCAACCATATTGGAACCAAGGCTCGGGAGGTACCTCCGTGGTGGCATGCAGATCTTTGTGAAGATCATGAACACTCAGGATCAGATGAAGACCAGAAGACGATGATCCTCGGCGGGATCCTAGACGAGGGAAATCCACGAGACCCCCGGCAAGATCCTTGCCGGGGACGTCCGCGATGCCGCGACAAGACCCTTGCCGGGGCCCCGGCAAGGCCCTTGCCGAAGACGCCTGCGAGGCCACAACCAGGACCGCATCTGCCAAGACCACCGCTGTTCCTACACAGCTGCCAGCCCAACCAACTGGGCAGGCACCTGCATGGCAGCGTGCGGCTTCCTGGCCAGCTCAGCAAACACCTGCGTGGTGGCATGCAGATCTTCGTGAAGGTCCTACCGCCACGTCATCTCAGCAGCCTGCCAGCCTACATGGCGCTACATGCATCATTGGCCTGGACGCGCGTTGGAGCGAGGCAGAGCAGCGACGGATGGACGGGCCTCGTTGGCATCCCCAATAAAGCAGCAGGACACCTAAGGGGCGCATTTAATGCGTCTTGTCCCGTAATGACAAGCGATAAGCTTGCGCATTATACACCTTTGCACCTCATGTGTGCCACAGTGGCGACCCCTTTTGTCTATAAAAGGAGGCCCAAGGCGTCCAGGAGAAGGATTCAGATCTTTTGGGCAACACACGCACCGTAGCTAGCTCAAGAGCTCAAGAACACTCAAATACATACACCAAAGCAGGACTAGGGTATTACGCATCTTCGCGGCCCGAACCTGGGTAAACGATCCTTGTGCTGACCGCCAGACCCGCTCTTTGCACAACCGCGCGCCCGCCAACCGTAGAAGGGATCCCATGATTCCGTAGGTGTCGTTTCCCCGACACAGTTACCTCATCAAGTTCTACTTTCCTCCCACTCACTTCTTTCAAGAGAAGCTCCTTCTCTAGAAAGGATCCATTCTTAGCAACGAATGTCTTGACTTCGGATCTGTGATAGAAGGTGTACCCAACTGTCTCCTTTGGGTATCCTATGAAGACACATTTCTCCGATTTGGGTTTGAGCTTATGAGGATGAAACTTTTTCACATAAGCATCGCAACCCCAAACTTTAAGAAACGACAACTTTGGTTTCTTGCCAAACCACAGTTCATCTCAATGGATTTAGATGGTGCCCTATTTAACATGAATGCAACTGTCTTTAATGCATAACCCCAAAACGATAGTGGTAAATCGGTAAGAGACATCATAGGTTGCACCATATCTAATAAAGTACGGTTACGATGTTTCGACACACCATTACGCTGTGGTGTTCCAGGTGGCGTGAGTTGCGAAACTATTCCGCATTGTTTCAAATGAAGACCAAACTCGTAACTCAAATATTCTGCTCCATGACCAGATCGTAGAAACTTTATTTTCTTTTTACGATGATTTTCCACTTCACTCTGAAATTATTTGAACTTTTCAAATGTTTCAGATTTATGTTTCATCAAGTAGATATACCCATATCTGCTCAAATCATCTGTGAAGGTCAGAAAATAATGATACCCGCCGCGAGCCTCAACACTCATCAGACCGCATACATCAGTATGTATTATTTCCAGTAAGTCAGTTGCTCGCTCCATTGTTCCGGAGAACGGAGTCTTGGTCATCTTGCCCATGAGGCATGGTTCGCAAGCATCAAGTGATTCATAATCAAGTGATTCCAAAAGCCCATTAGCATGGAGTTTCTTCATGCGCTTTACACCAATATGACCTAAACGGCAGTGCCACAAATATTATTAACTTTTCATCTTTTGGTTTCAATATTATGAATATGTGTATCACTACGTTCGAGATTCAATAAACCATTTACATTGGGTGTATGACCATAGAAGGTTTTATTCATGTAAACAGGATAACAATTATTCTTTGACTTAAATGAATAACAATATCGCAATAAACATGATCCAATCATATTCATGCTCAACACAAACACCAAATAACATTTATTTTAGGTTCAACACTAATCCCGAAGGTAAAGGGTGTGTGCGATGGTGATCTTATCAACCTTGGAATCACTTCCAACAAACATCGTCACCTCGCCCTTAACTAGTCTTTGTTTATTTTGCAACTCCCATTTCGAGTTACTACTCTTAGCAACTGAACCAGTATCAAATACCGAGGGGTTGCTATAAACACTAGTAAAGTACACATCAATAACATGTATATCCAATATACCTTTGTTCACTATGCCATCCTTCTTATCCGCCAAGTATCTAGGGGCAATTCTACTTCCAGTGACCATTTCCTTTGCAGTAGAAGCACTCAGTTTCAGGCTTGAGTCTAGCTTTGGGTTTCTTCACGGGAGTAGCAACTTGCTTGCCGTTCTTTTTGAAGTTCCCCTTCTTCCCTTTGCCCTTTTCTTGAAACTAGTGGTCTTGTCAACCATCAACACTTGATGCTTTTCTTGATTTCTACCTTCGTCGATTTCAGCATCACGAAGAGCTTGGGAATCGTTTCCGTTATCCCTTGCATATTATAGTTCATCACGAAGTTCTAGTAACTTGGTGATAGTGACTAGAGAACTCTGTTAATCACTATCTTATCTGGAAGATTAACTTCCACTTGATTCAAGTGATTGTAGTACTCAGACATTCTGAGCACATGCTCACTGGCTGAGCTATTCTCCTCCATCTTGTAGGCAAAGTACTTGTCAAAGGTCTCATACCTTTCGACATGAGCATGAGTCTGAAATACTAATTTCAACTCTTGGAACATCTCATATGCTCCATGGTGTTTCAAAAACGTCTTTGAAGCCCCGATTCTAAGCCGTAAAGCATGGTGCACTAAACTATCAAGTAGTGATCATATCGAGCTTGCCAAACGTTCATAACGTCTGCATTTGCTCCTGCAATCGGTCTGTCACCTAGCGGTGCATCAAGGACATAATTCTTCTATGCAGTAATGAGGATAATCCTCAGATCACGGATTCAATCCGCATCATTGCTACTAACATCTTTCAACTTAGTTTTCTCTAGGAACATATCAAAAAATAAAACAGGGGAGCTAAAACGCGAGCTATTGATCTACAACATAGATATGCTAATACTACCAGGACTAAGTTCATGATAAATTAAAGTTCAATTAATCATATTACTTAAGAACTCCCACTTAGATAGGCATCCCTCTAATCATCTAAGTGATCACGTGATCCATATCAACTAAACCATGTCCGATCATCACGTGAGATGGAGTAGTTTTCAATGATGAACATCACTATGTTGATCATATCTACTATATGATTCACGCTCGACCTTTTGGTCTCGAGTGTTCCGAGGCCATATCTGCATATGCTAGGCTCGTCAAGTTTAACCCGAGTATTCTGCATGTGCAAAACTGGCTTGCACCCATTGTATGTGAAGTAGAGCTTATCACACCCGATCATCACGTGGTGTCTCGGCACGACGAACTTTCGCAATGGTACATACTCAGGGAGAACACTTATACCTTGAAATTTCGTGAGAGATCATCTTATAATGCTACCATTGAACTAAGCAAAAATAAGATGCATAAAAGATAAACATCACATGCAATCAATATAAGTGATATGATATGGCCATCATCATCTTGTGCCTTTGATCTCCATCTTCAAAGCACCGTCATGATCACCATCGTCACCGGCGTGACACCTTGATCTCCATCGTAGCATCGTTGTCGTCTCGCCAACTATTGCATCTACGACTATCGCTACCGCTTAGTGATAAAGTAAAGCAATTACATGGCGATTGCATTTGATACAATAAAGCGACAACCATATGGCTCCTGCCTGTTGCCGATAACTCTGTTACAAAACATGATCATCTCATACAATAAAATTTAGCATCATGTCTTGACCATACCACATCATAACATGCCCTGCAAAAACAAGTTAGACGTCCACTACTTTGTTGTTGCAAGTTTTACGTGGCTGCTGCGGGCTGAGCAAAAACCGTTCTTACCTACGCATCAAAACCACAACGATAGTTTGTCAAGTATGTGCTGTTTTAACCTTCACAAGGATCGGGCATAGCCACACTCGATTCAACTAAAGTTGGAGAAACTGACACCCGCTAGCCACCTGTCTGCGAAGCACGTCGGTAGAACCAGTCTCGCGTAAGCGTACGCGTAATGTCGGTCCGGGCCGCTTCATCCAACAATACCGCCGAATCAAAGTATGACATGCTGGTAAGAAGTATGACTTGTATCGCCCACAACTCACTTGTGTTCTACTCGTGCATATAACATCTACGCATAAACCTCGCTTGGATGCCACTTTTGGGGAACGTAGTAATTTCAAAAAAAAAACTCCTACGCACACGCAAGATCATGGTGATGCATAGCAATAAGAGGGGAGAGTATTGTCCACGCACCCTCATAGACCGTAAGCGGAAGCGTTATGACAACGTGGTTGATGTAGTCGTACGTCTTCACGATCGACCGTCCTAGTACCGAACGTACGGCACCTCCGCGATCTGCACACGTTCAGCTCGGTGACGTCCCACGAACTCACGATCCAGCAGAGTGTCGAGGGAGAGCTTTGTCAGCACGACGGCGTGATGACGGTGATGATGAAGCTACCGGCGCAGGGCTTCGACTAAGCACTACAACGATATGACCGAGGTGGAATCTGTGGAGGGGGGCACCGCACACGGCTAAGACAACTGTCAACTTGTGTGTCTATAGGGTGCCCCCTTCCCTCGTATATAAAGGAGTGGAGGAGGGGGGAGGGCCGGCCCTCCTATGGCGCACCGTAGAGGAGTCCTACTCCCACCGGGAGTAGGATCCCCCCTTCCCTAGTTGGACTAGGAGAGAAGGAAGGGGGAGAGAGGGAGGAAGGAAAGGGGGGCGCCGCCCCCTCCTAGTCCAATTCGGACCGGAGGGAGAGGGGGCGCGCGGCCTGCCCTGGTCTCCTCTCTCTCTCTCTCTCCACTATGGCCCAATAAGGCCCATACACTTACCGGGGGGTTCCGGTAACCTCCCAGTACTCCGGTAAATCCCGATTTCACCCGGAACTATTACGATGTCCAAATATAGGCTTCCAATATATAGATCTTTATGTCTCGACCATTTCGAGACTCCTCGTCATGTCCGTGATCATATCCGGGACTCCGAACTATCTTCGGTACATCAAAACACATAAACTCATAATACCGATCGTCACCGAACATTAAGCGTGCGGACCCTACGGGTTCGAGAACTATGTAGACATGATCGAGACTCATCTCCGGTCAATAACCAATAGCGGAACCTGGATGCTCATATTGGTTCCTACATATTCTACGAAGATCTTTATCGGTCAAACCGCATAACAACATACGTTGTTCCCTTTGTCATCGGTATGTTACTTGCCCGAGATTCGATCGTTGGTATCTCAATACCTAGTTCAATCCCGTTGCCGGCAAGTCTCTTTACTCGTTCCGTAATGCATCATCCCGCAACTAACTCATTGGTCACATTGCTTGCAAGGCTTATAGTGATGTGCATTACCGAGAGGGCCCAGAGATACCTCTCCGACAATCGGAGTGACAAATCCTAATCTTGATCTATGCCAACTCAACAAGTACCATCAGAGACACCTGTAGAGCACCTTTATAATCACCCAATTACGTTGTGACGTTTGGTAGCACACAAAGTGTTCCTCCGGTATTCGGGAGTTGCATAATCTCATGGTCATAGGAACATGTATAAGTCATGAAGAAAGCAATAGCAATATACTAAACGATCAAGTGCTAAGCTAACGGAATGGGTCAAGTCAATCACATCATTCTCTAATGATGTGATCCCGTTAATCAAATGACAACTCATGTCTATGGCTAGGAAACTTAATCATCTTTGATTCAATGAGCTAGTCAAGTAGATGCATACTAGTGACACTCTGTTTGTCTATGTATTCACACATGTACTAAGTTTCCGGTTAATACAATTCTAGCATGAATAATAAACATTTATCATGAAATAAGGAAATAAATAATAACTTATTATTTCCTCTAGGGCATATTTCCTTCAAGCATAACGAGCCCATAACGAACCGAGCCGAACAGAGGTTTTAGCTCGTTAACATTAATGAGCTTAATGATAACGAGCTTAACGATAATGAGCTTAATGATAACGAGCCGAACGAGCTGAGCAGCTCGTTAATCCAGCCCTACTTTTCATCCGAGGCTACTGTCAGAGGTGAGGCCGGCTAGTTGTCTCTGACCTCCATGATTGGGTTCGGGAGCTCATCGTCGGCTTCGGTGTCTGCGATGGTGATGACATCGGTTTCGCCGGCCCTCCACATGAGAGAGCGAGACGAGGTTGGTGGCATCGATGCTACAGTCTGAGATGGATCCGTCAATGATGCAACCTGAGATGGATGCTTCAATGATGTAGTCTAAGATGGATCCATCGATGATGCAGTCCTCTGGGGTATGGTATACGAAGCAGTTGTTGCACATCATGGCGAGTAGGAATGATATTGGGTCGGCCTTGTGGTTTGTCATGAGGTCAGCACGGTGACCCGATCTCACGGGCGGGGCCTGAGCCCCGGTCGCCGAGCTTGTTGGTGAAGGGTCGTCACCTTTCGAGTTGGAAGTTGGTGGTGAGGTCATCGTGGAGTCCGTCGAGGTTGATCGGGCTCCGATGTCGACATCGGCATGGTCGCGCAGGCGCGTCTGGATCGCCTGATGGGTACGTGATAGCAAAGTTCTACAACCCGTGGGTGCCTTCCGATACGGAAGTTGATGGTGAAGGTGTTGTGGAGCTTAGAGAGGCCGCCGATGCGATCTGCTAGAGTGGTGTAACGCAAATGCGAAAGCCGCCTTGATGGTCGATGTCGAACGCTAGTGCGCCGAAGAAGATGGTGCGGGCTTGAGAGGCAGGTGGGTTGATGTCAACTCGGCCCGTCCTATCCGCGGTGAAGGTGAAGGTGAAGGAGCCAAAAGTTAGGCTTTCTTCCGGCGGGAGACCGCCGAAAGCCGGAGGAGATCCAATTTGGGATCAGTCTCTGGCCAACGCAACCCGTGCCTGATGCACCGATTAACGGTGCATAAAGCCACCAGTATCCTTGATAGGGGTAACGAACATGGCTGAAAGTACCGGATCGGAGGTTGCACGAAGAGTTTACCCAAGTTCGGGTATTCGGGAAGGAGTAATACCACTGTTCAAGAAATCTTCCGATTCACCGATTAATCTTTCGATTTATCGCTAATCGGGGGGTGACCGATAAGATTATGCCTTATCTTTGCCGTTTATCTTTTGGACCGACTTATCATTCTGACAAGCGATTTATCGGGAATCTACCGATAAATTAGACCTATTCATAGCACGATGTTTTAAAAACTATGTTTATTTATGTTTTGTGGACCTTGTTAAGGAATATGTACTATTGTCCTATTTTGTTTGCCATTATACGAGGATTCAAATGCTAGAAATCAAGGTAACACTTGTGTCAAATATTGTTTTGGTGTTGAATATAGCGTATTTTAGTGTTGGAAACCTGAGATTTGCAAAAAAAAGTCCGATTAATAGTCGACCGATAAAATCGATTAATCGGCCGATTTCTGATTAATCTCTAATCCCTAGCTGACCGAGACGATAACGATAGGCGATATCCTCAACATCCCTACGTCATGTTTTATGTTTGTATTCATGGTGGAATGCCTCATGCGAGGGAGTACAATGCTCGAGAGTCTAGTTCTATGGGTGTAGATGGGAATGAGAGCTCCTAGCTCTCACCTTGTATTGATGGTGGTGCTAGGGTTTTACAAAGGGAGTAGATCCAATATGTTCGCTGTCATATTGACTTGGGGATCAAGACGGTGTCTCGATACACATCCGATCCTCTAGGCTCCTTCCTGTCGCCAGCTCCCTGGTGGGCCTCTTGAGCCCCGTGGCAGGCTTGCTGTCGGGCTCCCATTCGAGCTACCATACTCACTGTTGCCACCAAATCTCCAAGACAACTCTGGCCCGTCGATGACCACCGTCTAGTCAGTGAGAACCGCCTAGAGCCACCCGCGCGCCCAAGCAGAGGACCGCCTAGTTGGAATGTAGAAGGCCGTTGCTGCCACCCATGTGGAAGATGGTGTGTCCCCAAATTTCTTTCCTTAGGTATGGCATTTTTTTCATGCAAGTTTTTCTAAACACCGAATGTTGGACAAACTTGGCCCGTCGGGGAGCATGTGAGAATCCACCCCCACCCCCTGACTCCGTACGGCCAAAACTGGGCTGTTCTACAAGCTCTCTTCGACGTTTTGTCCTCTGGGATGACAATTTGCTATGGCAGTTACCGCCGTCTCTACGTCGACAACTTCCCGTCTGCTACTTCTACAGGCTCTTGGGTTTAAATAAGTCCGTTGTAGTGAGACAGAGGCCCAAAGGCTGCAAAAAAAATTGCTCACAGCTCGTCATGGGTGGATACAATACAAGAGGAAAAAAATATTTCGACACCCCAAGGATTTGGATGGATTTTTTAATTTCCTGTAAGGGTGCTTTGTAAGGGTTTGTGCTAAATATATGGCCTTTGGCTTTGAGAAAAAAATAAGATTGATGTAAGAATAAAGGAGCATAGCCCTTTTTTGGCGAATTAAAAAATAAAGATACTTGTGATTTCTCAACTGTTTAAGTTGCGTTGTTGCTTACGGTGCTTAGTGACGTGCACAGGACCCCAACTTTTGAAAGGAGGCAGAGCGTGTGCCCCCGCACTGCCCCCGCTCGGGCGACTCCGGCGGGATCGCAACCCTAGCCGCCGGGGGCTCCCCGTCCTTCCATCCCTCCCTCGGCCGCCGCCGAAGGACGCCGCTGGCCTATAGCCCGGGGGCTGACGGCGGTGGCGGGGGCCTTCCCTCTCTCCTGCGCCATGGGGGCGGTGCGGTGCCCCGCGGCGTGTGGTGGCACGGCCGATCTGACCTTGGTGGCGTGGCTGGCCTGCCTTGACCGGCGGCGGCGATGGTGGCGGGTGCGGCGGCCGGCCCTGCTTTGGGTAGCGGCCTTGGCTGCGTTCGGCGGCGGCGGCCGGGTCTGCGGCGACGGACCATTTGACCTCGGATCGGCGGTGGCGGCATGGAGGGCCTAGTGGTTGGGTCGGTGCCATGCGTGGTTTGCCCTCCGGACAGATCCGATCTGGCCGGTGCGGCCTGCTCGATGTGCGGCGGCTCAGATCGGCGGCGACCTGTGCACACGATGCTTGATGGAGGTTCTTCGAGCGGATCCGGATGAAAACCACGTTCTCGGCTTGATGCCAAGACCGGCGTTGGCGGCACTCTTTTGTGTCATTACCTTCTTGAAGGCATCGCCATGGAGAAACTCCAGACCTCTATCCGCTACCTCCGGGGGAAACCCTAAATCAGTAGATCGGATGACGGCGGCGCATTGGTGTCGTTTCCTCCTTGGGGGCGTCATTCTTGGAGGCGTACACGGGATCGAGGGACCAGTGGGCGGCTTTTTTGGTGGAGCGGTGTTTCATCCTACACACTGATGACGGCGGATCTCGGCGGCGTGGCGCAGTGGAGACTCGGCGCCCGATGCAAGGTGATGGACTCGCGCAGAAGGAGGTAGTTGTCTGGCGTCATGATAGCGTCGATGGCAGAGTGGCCTGACAAGGTAGAAGCCTCAATATTTGCTCTGAAGACGGACGCGTGGAAGATGGCGGCGACGCCACATGTGAGTGCGTCAGACCAGTTTATGCCCCAGACCCGGTATGTGGCTCGGCTGGGGCTTCTGGCTTTTGATGGTAGGCTTAGGTGAGCGGTCTGGGTATTTGGCTCAGCTAGCAGCACCCCTTCATCATATGGATATGAGTAGTGGCATATGTTGTCAAGATGACGGTTTCAGGCATATTGTTGTAATACTTTATAAGGTCCTCGAGAATAATCAATAAAGTGGCCGCATGCATTTCCCAGATACATAGGTCGGGGGTCATCCTCTTTTTCTAAAAAAAGTGATGTGCACAACAGAAGCAGTTTTTCTCTCTCGAAATGTAGACAGCAGGAACAGTGCAGTTTTCCACCGTCCATGCGTTAGACCAAAGCGTACAAAGCTGCTGGATTAGGCATCGTGCAAAGATCGTCCCAGCATATGTCGTCTTTGAGGCCTCATTCAATTTGAAGGATTTTCATAAGAAAACATAGGAACAAAGATCCCAGAGAAAAATTTCCTATAAACGCATTCGCTTTATAGGAAATGCGTATGAAAATTTTATAGAAATACTATTCATTTTCTGTGTTTTTGAGGAATCTTTATATCCATTCAAAGCTCATTTTGTGTACAGAAATGAGGAAAGACAATTTCTCAAGATGGCAACTGCCATCCTATCAACTTCTGTACTATTCCAAATCGTACGTTTTAGTTTCCTCCAAACCAAAGAAGGCCTGAAGTAGTTTAGTTTCCGGAGGCCATAAGATTCTGTCGCGACTGGCGACTAATCGCAGAAGGGGAAAACACCACGACTTGGGGCTACAGAAACACCTGTCAGGCAAGCTGTCTCTCGATCCAGCCGCAGCTTTCTTCTTCGGTCTGACGGACGCGCAACGGAAAAAGATGAGAAGTTCGGCAGAGTTCAGTCCTATGATCCTGCCCCTGAACTTTCCTTCCCTGAATGGTTTGGAGTAGTTCTCAGAGGTCAGAGCAAAGTCAGTTTAACCACCTAACTGTAAGTACTATCACAATCACAGATGTGACTGCCTTGTTCTAACACCACCATCCACTGGTACGGTGTCGCTAAGGCCTTCTATAATGCTAGGTGCTTAGGGGATTCTTAGAAAGATAAACGGGATTTTTCTGAAGCACCGGTGCCTATTTTTACAGGAAAGACTCTTAATTAAGCGTCTGCCATGTACAAATAAGCGCCGGTGCTTAAGAAAAACCTGGTTTATTTCTCCAAACACTTCTCCTTAGCACCTTGCATTGTACAAGGGCTAAGAGCATCGACGGCTGGACTTGGCAAATTCGGCCTCCTACACGTCCGCGGTTACGCCTGGTCACGCCTGTGCACACATTCAGATGACCTATATCTTGTGCCCTGCATCCATATATCTCAAATCCACACAAATTCATGCACATCGATCATACACGTCAATGTTTCACGTAAATAACAAATGTTGGTACAAAAATATATAGCTCTTACATTAAATTTATTTAAAGTGCACAACATTGGCTCATAAGCTTCACAATATCATTGAGTGCACCAGATGATTTTGAAGATTCGGATGCATCTGTAGAAAGTTCATAAGCTGAGCTATATCTTGATCTTCCGGGATTTAAACTTGTTCTCCAGATGCTTCAAAATCATTGGTTTGAGCAACATCGTCACCTTCATTCTCGAAAATCACAGTGTGCAAAATAACACAACATGTCATGAGCTGCCACAAAGTTTCTGATTCCCACATCATTGTAGCTCCACGAACAATTCCCCGATGAGCTTGAAGCACTCTGAATGCCCTCTCCACAACCTTCCTAGCTACTTCCTACATTGTGGCAAAGTGACTTTGTTTCTTTCCCTTTGGTTCGGATATGGTCTTCACAAATGCCTGTTGGGGAACGTAGTATTTCAAAAAAATTCCTACAATCACGCAAGATCTATCTAGGAGAAGCATAGCAACGAGCGGGGAGAGTGTGTCCACGTACCCTCGTAGACCGAAAGCGGAAGCGTTTTATCAACGCGGTTGATGTAGTCGTACGTCTTCACGATCCGACCGATCCTAGCACCGAACGTACGGCACCTCCGTGTTCAGGACACGTTCAGCTCGATGACGTCTCTCGTACTCTTGATCCAGTTGAGGCCAAGGGAGAGTTTTGTCAGCACGGCGGCGTGGCGACGGTGATGATGAAGTTACCGGCGCAGAGCTTCGCCTAAGCACTACGACGATATGACCGAGGTGTGTAACTATGGAGGGGGGCACCTCACACGGCTAAAAGATCAACTTGTGTGTTTTAGGGTGCCCCCTCCCCACGTATATAAAGGAGGGAGGGAGTAGGAGGCCGGCCAAGGGTGGCGCGCCCAAGGGGGGGAGTCCTACTCCAAGTAGGATTCGCCCCCCTTTCCTATTCCCACAAGGAGAAGGGGGGAAGGAGGAGGAGGAGAGAAGGAAAGGGGGGCCGCCCCCCAACCCTAGTCCAATGCGGTTTGCGCTAGGGGGGCGCGCG
>NC_057802.1:536888545-536928856 GCF_018294505.1 Triticum aestivum | reverse complement strand
TCTCATCCGGGACTCCGAACAACCTTCGGTCATCAAATCACATAAACTCATAATACAAATCGTCATCGAACGTTAAGCGTGCGGACCCTACGGGTTCGAGAACTATGTAGACATGACCGAGACACATCTCCGGTCAATAACCAATAGTGGAACCTGGATGCTCATATTGGCTCCTACATATTCTACGAAGATCTTTATCGGTCAAACCGCATAACAACATACATTATTCCCTTTTTCATCGGTATGTTACTTGCCCGAGATTCGATCGTCGATATCATCATACCTAGTTCAATCTCGTTACCGGCAAGTCCCTTTACTCGTTCCATAATGCATCATCTCGCAACTAACTCATTAGTCACATTGCTTGCAAGGCTTACAGTGATGAGCATTACTGAGAGGGCCCAGAGATACCTCTCCGACAATCGGAGTGACAAATCCTAATCTCGATCTATACCAACTGAACAAACACCATCGGATACACCTATAGAGCATCTTTATAATCACCCAGTTACGTTGTGACGTTTGGTAGCACACAAAGTGTTCCTCCGGTATTCGGGAGTTGCATAATCTCATAGTCATAGGAACATGTATAAGTCATGAAGAAAGCAATAGCAATATACTAAACGATCAAGTGCTAAGCTAACGGAATGGGTCAAGTCAATCACATCATTCTCTAATGATGTGATCCCGTTCATCAAATGACAACACATGTCTATGGCTAGGAAACTTAACCATCTTTGATTAACGAGCTAGTCTAGTAGAGGCATACTAGGGACACTCTATTTGTCTATGTATTCACACATCTACTAAGTTTCCGGCTAATACAATTCTAGCATGAATAATAAACATTTATCATGATATAAGGAAATATAAATAACAACTTTATTATTGCCTCTAGGGCATATTTCTTTCAGTTTCCCACTTGCACTAGAGTCAATAATATAGATTACATAGTAATGATTCTAACACCCATGGAGTCTTGGTGCTGATCATGTTTTGCTTGTGAGAGAGGCTTAGTCAACGGGTCTGCAACATTCAGATCCGTATGTATCTTGCAAATCTCTATGTCTCCCTCCTTGACTTGATCGCGGATGGAATTGAAGCGTCTCTTGATGTGCTTGGTTCTCTTGTGAAATCTGGATTCCTTTGCCAAGGCAACTGCACCAGTATTGTCACAAAAGATTTTCATTGGACCCGATGCACTAGGTATGACACCTAGATCGGATATGAACTCCTTCATCCAGATTCCTTCATTTGGTTCTTCTGAAGCAGCTATGTACTCCGCTTCAAACGTAGATCCCGCCACGACGCTTTGCTTAGAACTGCACCAACTAACAGCTCCACCATTCAATATAAATACGTATCCGGTTTGTGACTTAGAGTCATCTGGATAAGTGTCAAAGCTTGCATAGTCCTCTTCAGGTATTTCAGGATGTTCTTGACCGCTGTCCAGTGATCCACTCCTGGATTACTTTGGTACCTCCCTGCTAAACTAATAGCAAGGCACACATCAGGTCTGGTACACAGCATTGCATACATGATAGAAACTATGACTGAAGCATAGGGAATGACTTTCATTTTCTCTCTATCTTCTGCAGTGGTCGGGCATTGAGTCTGACTCAACTTCACACCTTGTAACACAGGCAAGAACCCTTTCTTTACTTGATCCATTTTGAACTTTTTCAAAACTTTATCCAGGTATGTGCTTTGTGAAAGTCCAATTAAGCGTCTTGATCTATCTCTATAGATCTTGATGCCCAATATGTAAGCAGCTTCACCGAGGTCTTTCATAGAAAAACTTTTATTCAAGTATCCCTTTATGCTATCCAGAAATTCTATATCATTTCCAATCAACAATATTTCATCCACATATAATATTAGAAATGTTACAGAGCTCCCACTCACTTTCTTGTAAATACAGGCTTCTCCAAAAGTGTGTATAAAACCATATGCTTTGATCACACTATCAAAACGTTTATTCCAACTCCAAGAGGCTTGCACCAGTCCATAAATGGATCGCTGGAGCTTGCACACTTTGTTAGCATCCTTTGGATCAATAAAACCTTCTGGTTGCATCATCTACAACTCTTATTCCAGAAATCCATTCAGGAATGCAGTTTTGACATCCATTTGCCAAATTTCATAATCATAAAATGCGGCAATTGCTAACATGATTCGGACAGACTTAAGCATCGCTACGGGTGAGCAAGTCTCATCATAGTCAACTCCTTGAACTTGTCGAAAACCTTTCGCAACAAGTCGAGCTTTGTAGACAGTAACATTACCGTCAGTGTCAGTCTTCTTCTTGAAGATCCATTTATTCTTTATGGCTTGCCGATCATCGGGCAAGTCAACCAAAGTCCATACTTCATTCTCATACATGGATCCCATCTCAGATTTCATGGCCTCAAGCCATTTTGCGGAACCTGGGCTCATCATCACTTCCTCATAGTTCGTAAGGTCGTCATGGTCTAGTAACATGACGTCCAGAACACGATTACCGTACCACTCTGGTGCAGATCTTACTCTAGTTGACCTACGAGGTTTGGTAGTAACTTGATCAGAAGCTTCATGATCATCATCATTAGCTTCCTCACTAATTGGTGTAGGAATCACTGGAACTGATTCCTGTGATGAACTACATTCCAATGAGGGAGCAGGTACAATTACCTCATCAAGTTCTACTTTCCTCCCATTCACTTCTTTCGAGAGAAACTCCTTCTCTAGAAAGGATCCATTCTTAGCAACGAAGATCTTGCCTTCGGATCTGTGATAGAAGGTGTACCCAACAGTCTCCTTTGGGTATCCTATGAAGACACATTTCTCCAATTTGGGTTCGAGTTTATCAGGTTGAAGCTTTTTCACATAAGCATTGCAACCCCAAACTTTAAGAAACGACAACTTGGGTTTCTTGCCAAACCACATTTGATATGGTGTCGTCTCAACAGATTTAGATGGTGCCCTATTTAACGTGAATGCATCCGTCTCTAAAGCATATCCCCAAAATGATAGCGGTAAATTAGTAAGAGACATCATAGATCGCACCATATCTAATAAAGTGCGGTTACGACGTTCGGACACACCATTACGCTTTGGTGTTCCGGGTGGCGTGAGTTGCGAAACTATTCCGCATTGTTTCAAATGAAGACCAAACTCGTAACTCAAATATTCACCTCCACGAACAGATCATAGAAACTTTATTTTCTTGTTACGATGATTTTCCACTTCACACTGAATTCTTTGAACTTTTCAAATGTTTCAGACTTATGTTTCATCAAGTAGATATACCCATATCTGCTCAAATCATCTGTGAAGGCTAGAAAATAACGATACCCGCCGCGAGCCTCAACACTCATCGGACCACATACATCAGTATGTATCATTTCCAATAAGTCTGTTGCTCGCTCCATAGTTTCGGAGAACGGAGTCTTAGTCATCTTGCCCATGAGGCATGGTTCGCAAGCATCAAGTGATTCATAATCAAGTGATTCCAAAAGCCCATCAGCATGGAGTTTCTTCATGCGCTTTACACCAATATGACCTAAACGGCAGTGCCACAAATAAGTTGCACTATCATTATTGAACTTATATCTTTTGGCTTCAATACTATGAATATGTGTATCACTACTATCGAGATTCAACAAAAATAGACACTCATCAAGGGTGCATGACCATAAAAGATATTACTCATATAAATAGAACAACCATTATTCTCTGATTTAAATGAATAACCGACTCGCATCAAACAAGATCTAGATATAATGTTCATGCTTAACGCTGGCACCAAATAACAATTATTCAGGTTTAAAACTAATCCCGAAGGTAGATGTAGAGGTAGCGTGCCGACGGCGATCACATCGACTTTAGAACCATTTCCCACGCGCATCGTCACCTCGTCCTTAGCCAATCTTCGCTTAATCCGTAGCCCATGTTTCGAGTTGCAAATATGAGCAACAGAACCAGTATCAAATACCCAGGCGCTACTACGAGCATTAGTAAGGTACACATCAATAACATGTATATCAAATATACCTTTCACTTTGCCATCCTTCTTATCCGCCAAATACTTGGGGCAGTTCCGCTTCTAGTGACCAGTCCCTTTGCAGTAGAAGCACTCAGTCTCAGGCTTAGGTCCAGACTTGGGCTTCTTCACTTGAGCAGCAACTTGCTTGCCGTTCTTCTTGAAATTCCCCTTCTTCCCTTTGCCCTTTTTCTTGAAACTAGTGGTCTTGTTAACCATCAACACTTGATGCTTCCTTCTTGATTTCTACCTCCGCAGCCTTTAGCATTCCGAAGAGCTCGGTAATTGTCTTATCCATCCCTTGCATGTTATAGTTCATCACGAAGCTTTTGTAGCTTGCTGGCAGTGATTGAAGAACTCTGTCAATGGCACTATCAACCGGAAGATTAACTCCCAGTTGAGTCAAGTGATTATGATACCCAGACATTTTGAGTATATGTTCACTGACAGAACTATTCTCCTCCATTTTGCAGTTGTAGAACTTATTGGAGACTTCATATCTCTCAATCCGGGCATTTGCTTGAAATATTAACTTCAACTCCTGGAACATCTCATATTCTCCATGACGTTCAAAACATCGTTGAAGTCCCGGTTCTAAGCCGTAAAGCATGGCACACTGAACTATCGAGTAGTCATCAGCTTTGCTCTGCAAGGCGTTCACAACGTCTGGTGTTGCTCCTGCATGTTGGGGAACGTAGTAATTTCAAAAAAATTCCTACGCACACGCAAGATCATGGTGATGCATAGCAACGAGAGGGGAGAGTGTGTCCACGTACCCTCGTAGACCGAAAGCGGAAGCGTTAGCACAACGCGGTTGATGTAGTCGTACGTCTTCACGATCCGACCGATCAAGTACCGAACGCATGGCACCTCCGAGTTTTGCACACGTTCAACTCGATGATGTCCCTCGATCTCCGATCCAGCCGAGTGTTGAGGGAGAGTTTCGTCAGCACGATGGCGTGGTGACAATGATGATGTTCTACCGACGCAGGGCTTCGCCTAAGCACCGCTACGATATTATCGAGGTGGATTATGGTGGAGGGGGGCACCGCACACGGCTAAGAGATCAAGAGATCAATTGTTGTGTTTCCAAGGGGTGCCCCCCTCCCCGTATATAAAGGAGTGGAGGAGGGGGAGGGCCGGCCCTCTCTATGGCGCGCCCTAGGAGGAGTCCTACTCCCACCGGGAGTAGGATTCCCCCCTTCCAAGTAGTAGGAGTAGGAGTCAAGGAAAGGGGAGAGAGAAGAGAAGGAAGGAGGGGGCGCAACCCCTCCCCCCAGTCCAATTAGGACTAGGCCTTGGGGGGGCGCGCAACCTCTCCTCTCTCTTTCCCCTAAAGCCCAGTAAGGCCCATATACTCCCCGACGAATTCCCGTAACTCTCCCGTACTCCGAAAAATACCCGAATCGCTCGGAACCTTTCCGATGTCCGAATATAGTCGTCCAATATATCGATCTTTATGTCTCGACCATTTCGAGACTCTCGTCATGTCCCCGATCTCATCCGGGACTCCGAACTACATTCGGTACATCAAAACACATAAACTCATAATATAACCGTCATCTAACTTTAAGCGTGCTGACCCTACGGGTTCGAGAACTATGTTGACATGACCGAGACACATCTCCGGTCAATAACCAATAGCGGAACCTGGATGCTCATATTGGCTCCCACATATTCTACGAAGATCTTTATCGGTCAAACCGCATAACAACATACGTTGTTCCCTTTGTCATCGGTATGTTACTTGCCCAAGATTCGATCGTCGGTGTCTCAATACCTAGTTCAATCTCGTTACCGGCAAGTCTCTTTACTCGTTCTGTAATGCATCATCCCGCAACTAACTCATTAGTTGCAATGCTTGCAAGACTTATAGTGATGTGCATTACCGGGTGGGCCAAGAGATACCTCTCCGACAATCGGAGTGACAAATCCTAATCTCGAAATACGCCAACCCAACAAGTACCTTCGGAGACACCTGTAGAGCACCTTTATAATCACCCACTTACGTTGTGACGTTTGGTAGCACACAAAGTGTTCCTCCGGTAAACGGGAGTTGCATAATCTCATAGTCATAGGAACATGTATAAGTCATGAAGAAAGCAATAGCAGAATACTAAACGATCGTGTGCTAAGCTAACGGAATGGGTCAAGTCAATCACATCATTCTCCTAATGATGTGATCCCGTTAATCAAATGACAACTCATGTCTATGGCTAGGAAACATAACCATCTTTGATCAACGAGCTAGTCAAGTAGAGGCATATTAGTGACACTATGTTTGTCTATGTATTCACACATGTATTATGTTTCCGGTTAATACAATTCTAGCATGAATAATAAACATTTATCATGAGAATAAGGAAATAAATAATAACTTTATTATTGCCTCTAGGGCACATTTCCTTCAGTGCAGCGGGTCTTGCACCTAGCGGTGCTTCCATGACGTAATTCTTCTATGCAGCGATGAGGATAATCCTCAAGTTACGGACCCAGTCCGTGTAGTTGCTACCATCATCTTTCAACTTAGTTTCCCTAGGAACGCATTAAAATTCAAAGGAACAGTATTACGGGCCATTGATCTACAACAACATAGACATGCAAAATACTATCAGGTACCAAGTTCATGATAAATTAAAGTGCAATTAATCATATTACTTAAGAACTCCCACTTAGATAGACATCCCTCTAATCATCTAAGTGATCACGTGATCCATATCAACTAAACCATGTCCGATCGTACCGTGAGATGTGAAGGAAATATGACCTAGAGGCAATAATAAAGTTGTTATTTATATTTCCATATATCATGATAAATGTTTATTATTCATGCTAGAATTGTATTAATCGGAAACTTAGTACATGTGTGAATACATAGACAAACAGAGTGTCACTAGTATGCCTCTACTTGACTAGCTCGTTGAATCAAAGATGGTTAAGTTTCCTAGCCATAGACATGAGTTGTCATTTGATTAACGGGATCACATCATTAGAGAATGATGTGATTGACTTGACCCATTCCGTTAGCTTAGCACTTGATCGTTTAGTATGTTGCTATTGCTTTCTTCATGACTTATACATGTTCCTATGACTATGAGATTATGCAACTCCCGAATACCGGAGGAACACTTAGTGTGCTACCAAACGTCACAACGTAACTGGGTGATTATAAAGGTGCTCTACAGGTGTCTCCGAGGTACTTGTTGAGTTGGCAAAGATCGAGATTAGGATTTGTCACTCCGATTGTCGAAGAGGTATCTCTGGGCCCTCTCGGTGATGCACTAATGATTTAGTTGCAAGATGATGCATTACGGAACGAGTAAAGAGACTTGCCGGTAACGAGATTGAACTAGGTATTGAGATACCGACGATCAAATCTCGGGCAAGTAACATACCAATGACAAAGGGAACAATGTATGTTGTTATGCGGTTTGACCAAAGATCTTCGTAGAATATGTAGGAACCAATATGAGCATCCAGGTTCTGCTATTGGGTATTGACCGGAGATGTCTATCTAAGTGGGAGTTCTTAAGTAATATGATTAATTGAACTTGAATTTATCATGAACTTAGTACCTGATAGTATTTTGCATGTCTATGTTGTTGTAGATCAATGGCACGTGCTACAGTTCCTTTGAATTTTAATGCGTTCCTAGAGAAAGCTAAGTTGAAAGATGATGGTAGCAACTACACGGACTGGGATCGTAACTTGAGGATTATCCTCATTGCTGCACATAAGAATTACATCCTGGAAGCACCGCTAGGTGCCAAACCCGCTGCAGGAGCAACGCCAGATGTTATGAATGTCTGGCAGAGCAAAGCTGATGAGTACTCGATAGTTTAGTGTGCCATGCTTTACGGCTTAGAACCGGGACTTCAACGACGTTTTGAACGTCATGGAGCATATGAGATGTTCCAGGAGTTGAAGTTAACATTTCAAGCAAATGCTCGGGTTGAGAGATATGAAGTCTCCAATAAGTTCTACAACTGCAAAATGGAGGAGAATAGTTCTGTCAATGAGCATATACTCAAAATGTCTGGGTATAACAATCACTTGATTCAACTAGGAGTTAATCTTCCTGATGATAGTGTCATTGACAGAATTCTTCATGATGAACTATAATATGCAAGGGATGGATAAGACAATTCCCGAGCTCTTCGCAATGCTAAAGGCTGCGGAGGTAGAAATCAAGAAAGAGCATCAAGTGTTGATGGTCAACAAGACCACCAGTTTCAAGAAAAAGGGTAAAGGGAAGAAGGGGAACTTCAAGAAGAACAACAAGCAAGTTGTTGCTCAAGTGAAGAAGCCCAAGTCTGGACCTAAGCCTGAGACTGAGTGCTTCTACTGCAAAGGGACTGGTCACTGGAAGCGGAACTGCCCCAAGTATTTGGCGGATAAGAAGGATGGCAAGGTGAACAAAGGTATATGTGATATACATGTTATTGATGTGTACCTTACTAATGCACGCAGTAGTGCCTGGGTATTTGATACTGGTTCTGTTGCTAATATTTGCAAATCGAAACAGGGACTACATATTAAGCGAAGATTGGCTAAGGACGAGGTGACGATGCGCGTGGGAAATGGTTCCAAAGTCGATGTGATCGCCGTCGGCACGCTACCTCTACATCTACCTTCGGGATTAGTTTTAGAGCTGAATAATTGTTATTTGGTGCCAGCGTTGAGCATGAACATTATATCTGGATATTGTTTGATGCGAGACGGTTATTCATTTAAATCTGAGAATAATAGTTGTTCTATTTATATGAGTAATATCTTTTATGGTCATGCACCCTTGAAGAGTGGTCTATTTTTGTTGAATCTCGATAGTAGTGACACACATATTCATAATATTGAAGCCAAAAGATGCAGAGTTGATAATGATAGTGCAACTTATTTGTGGCACTGCCGTTTGGGTCATATTGGTGTAAAGCACATGAAGAAACTCCATTCTGATGGACTTTTGGAATCACTTGATTATGAATCACTTGGTACTTGCGAACCATGCCTCATGGGCAAGATGACTAAAACTCCGTTCTCCGGAACAATGGAGCGAGCAACAGATTTGTTGGAAATCATACATACTGATGTATGTGGTCCGATGAATATTGAGGCTCACCGCGGGTATCATTATTTTCTCACCTTCACAGATGATTTGAGCAGATATGGGTATATACTTGATGAAGCATAAGTCTGAAACATTTGAAAAGTTCAAAGAATTTCAGAGTGAAGTGGAAAATCATCGTAACAAGAAAATAAAGTTTCTACGATCTGATCGTGGAGGAGAATATTTGAGTTATGAGTTTGGTCTTCATTTGAAACTATGCGGAATAGTTTCGCAACTCACGCCACCGGAACACCACAGCGTAATGGTGTGTCCGAACGTCTTAATCGTACTTTACTGGATATGGTGCTATCTATAATGTGTCTTACTGATTTACCGCTATCGTTTTGGGGTTATGCTTTAGAGACGGCTGCATTCACGTTAAATAGGGCACCATCTAAATCCGTTGAGACGACACCTTATGAACTGTTGTTTGGCAAGAAACCCAAGTTGTTGTTTCTTAAAGTTTGGGGCTGCGATGCTTATGTGAAAAAAGCTTCAACCTGATAAGCTCGAACCCAAATCGGGAAAATGTGTCTTCATAGGATACCCAAAGGAGACTGTTGGGTACACCTTCTATCACAGATCTGAAGGCAAGACATTTGTTGCTAAGAATGGATCCTTTCTAGAGAAGGAGTTTCTCTCGAAAGAAGTGAGTGGGAGGAAAGTAGAACTTGATGAGCTAACTGTACCTGCTCCCTTATTGGAAAGTAATTCATCACAGAAATCAGTTCCTGTGACTCCTACACCAATTAGTGAGGAAGGTAATGATGATGATCATATAACTTCAGATCAAGTTACTACTGAACCTCGTAGGTCAACCAAAGTAAGATCCGCACTAGAGTGGTACGGTAATCCAGTTCTGGAGGTCATGTTACTTGACCATGACGAACCTACGAACTATGAGGAAGTGATGATGAGCCCAGATTCCGCAAAATGGCTTGAGGCCATGAAATCTTAGATGGGATCCATGTATGAGAACAAAGTGTGGACTTTGGTTGACTTGCCCGATGATCGGCAAGCCATCTGGAATAAATGGATCTTCAAGAAGAAGACTGACGCTGACGGTAATGTTACTGTCTACAAAGCTCGACTTGTTGCGAAAGGTTTTCGACAAGTTCAAGGAGTTGACTACGATGAGACTTTCTCACCCGTAGCGATGCTTAAGTCCGTCCGAATCATGTTAGCAATTGCTGCATTTTATGATTATGAAATTTGGTAAATGGATGTAAAGACTGCATTCCTGAATGGATTTCTGGAAGAAGAGTTGTATATGATGCACCTGAAGGTTTTATCAATCCAAAGGATGCTAACAAAGTGTGCAAGCTCCAGCGATCCATTTATGGACTGGTGCAAGCATCTCGGAGTTGGAATAAACATTTTGATAGTGTGATCAAATCATATGGTTTTATACAGACTTTCGGAGAAGCCTGTAGTTACAAGAAAGTGAGTGGGAGCTCTGTAGCATTTCTAATATTATATGTGGATGACATATTATTGATTGGAAATGATATAGAATTTCTGGATAGCATAAAAGGATACTTGAACAAGAGTTTTTCAATGAAAGACCTTGGTGAAGCTTCTTATATATTGGGCGTCAAGACCTATAGAGATAGATCAAGACACTTAATTGGACTTTCACAAAGCACATACCTTGATAAAGTTTTGAAGAAGTTCAAAATGGATCAAGCAAAGAAAGGGTTCTTGCCTGTGTTACAAGGTGTGAAGTTGAGTCAGACTCAATGCCCGACCACTGCAGAAGATAGAGAGAAAATAAAAGTCATTCCCTATGCTTCAACCATAGGTTCTATCATGTATGCAATGCTGTGTACCAGACTTGATCTGTGCCTTGCTATTAGTTTAGTAGGGAGGTACCAAAGTAATCCATGAGTGGATCACTGGACAACAGTCAAGAACATCCTGAAATACCTGAAAAGGACTAAGGATATGTTTCTCGTTTATGGAGGTGACAAAGAGCTCGTTGTAAATGGTTACGTTGATGCAAGCTTTGACACTGATCCGGATGACTCTAAGTCACAAACCGGATACGTGTTTATATTGAACGGTGGAGCTGTCAGTTGGTGCAGTTCTAAGCAAAGCGTCATGGCGGGATCTACGTGTGAAGCGAAGTACATAGCTGCTTCGGAAGCAGCAAATGAAGGAGTCTGGATGAAGGAGTTCATATCCGATCTAGGTGTCATACCTAGTGCATCGGGTCCAATGAAAATCTTTTGTGACAATACTGGTGCAATTGCCTTGGCAAAGGGATCCAGATTTCACAAGAGAACCAAGCACATCAAGAGATGCTTCAATTCCATCCGTGATCAAGTCAAGGAGGGAGACATAGAGTTTTGCAAGATACATACAGATCTGAATGTTGCAGACCCGTTGACTAAGCCTCTCTCACGAGAAAAACATGATCAACACCAAGACTCCATGGGTGTTAGAATCATTACTGTGTAATCTAGATTATTGACTCTAGTGCAAGTGGGAGACTGGAGGAAATATGCCCTAGAGGCAATAATAAAGTTGTTATTTATATTTCCTTATATCATGATAAATGTTTATTATTCATGCTAGAATTGTATTAACCGGAAACTTAGTACATGTGTGAATACATAGACAAACAGAGTGTCACTAGTATGCCTCTACTTGACTAGCTCGTTGAATCAAAGATGGTTAAGTTTCCTAGCCATAGACATGAGTTGTCATTTGATTAACGGGATCACTGTTGGGAATCGTAGCATAATTTAAAATTTTCCTACGCTCACCAAGATGCATCTATGGAGTGTACTAGCAACGAGGGGAAGGGAGTGCATCTACATACCCTTGTAGATCGCGAGCGGAAGCGTTCCAATGAACATGGATGACGCAGTCGTACTCGCCGTGATCCTAATCACCGATGACCGAGTGCCGAACGGACGGCACCTCCGCGTTCAACACACGTACGGTGCAGCGACGTCTCCTCCTTCTTGATCCAGCAAGGGGGAAGGAGAGGTTGATGGAGATCCAGCAGCACGACGGCGTGGTGGTGGATGTAGCGGGTCTCCGGCAGGGCTTCGCCGAGCTTCTGCGAGAGAGAGAGAGAGAGGTGTTGCAGGGGAGGAGGGAGGCGCCCAAATCTGTAGGTTGCTGCCCTCCCTACCCCCTTTATATAGGCCCCTGGGGGGGGCGCCGGCCCTGGGAGATGGGATCTCCAAGGGGGGGCGGCGGCCAAAGGGGGGAAGGGGTTGCCTTGCCCCCCAAGGCAAGGGGGAAGCTCCCCCCCTTAGGGTTCCCAACCCTAGGCGCATGGGGGGAGGCCCAAGGGGGGAGCCCCAGCCCACTAAGGGCTGGTTCCCTTCCACTTTCAGCCCACGGGGCCCTCCGGGATAGGTGGCCCCACCCGGTGGACCCCCGGGACCCTTCCGGTGGTCCCGGTACAATACCGGTAACCCCCGAAACTTTCCCGGTGGCCGAAACTTGACTTCCTATATATAATTCTTCACCTCCGGACCATTCCGGAACCTCTCGTGACGTCCGGGATCTCATCCGGGACTCCGAACAACTTTCGGGTTTCCGCATACACATATCTCTACAATCCTAGTGTCATCGAACCTTAAGTGTGTAGACCCTACGGGTTCGGGAGACATGCAGACATGACCGAGACGCCTCTCCGGTCAATAACCAACAGCGGGATCTGGATACCCATGTTGGCTCCCACATGTTCCACGATGATCTCATCGGATGAACCACGGTGTCGAGGATTCAATCAATCCCGTATACAATTCCCTTTGTCAATCGGTATGTTACTTGCCCGAGATTCGATCGTCGGTATCCCAATACCTTGTTCAATCTCGTTACCGGCAAGTCTCTTTACTCGTACCGCAATGCATGATCCCGTGACTAACGCCTTAGTCACATTGAGCTCATTATGATGATGCATTACCGAGTGGGCCCAGAGATACCTCTCCGTCACACGGAGTGACAAATCCCAGTCTCGATCCGTGCCAACCCAACAGACACTTTCGGAGATACCCGTAGTGCACCTTTATAGTCACCCAGTTACGTTGTGACGTTTGGCACACCCAAAGCACTCCTACGGTATCCGGGAGTTGCACGATCTCATGGTCTAAGGAAAAGATACTTGACATTGGAAAAGCTCTAGCAAACGAAACTACATGATCTTTTATGCTATGCTTAGGATTGGGTCTTGTCCATCACCTCATTCTCCTAATGATGTGATCCCGTTATCAATGACATCCAATGTCCATAGTCAGGAAACCATGACTATCAGTTGATCAACGAGCTAGTCAACTAGAGGCTTACTAGGGACACGTTGTGGTCTATGTATTCACACATGTATTACGATTTCCGGACAATACAATTATAGCATGAATAATAGACAATTACCATGAACAAAGAAATATAATAATAACCATTTATTATTGCCTCTAGGGCATATTTCCAACAGTCTCCCACTTGCACTAGAGTCAATAATCTAGTTACATTGTGATGAATCAAACACCCATTGCGTCCTGGTGTTGATCATGTTTTGCCCTAGGGAGAGGTTTAGTCAACGGATCTGCTACATTCAGGTCCGTATGTACTTTACAAATATCTATGTCTCCATTTTGAACACTTTCACGAATGGAGTTGAAGCGACGCTTGATATGCCTGGTCTTCCTGTGAAACCTGGGCTCCTTCGCAAGGGCAATAGCTCCAGTGTTGTCACAGAAGAGAGTCATCGGGCCCGACGCATTGGGAATCACCCTAGGTCGGTAATGAACTCCTTCATCCAGACTGCTTCCTGTGCTGCCTCCGAGGCTGCCATGTACTCCGCTTCACATGTAGATCCCGCCACGACGCTTTGCTTGCAACTGCACCAGCTTACTGCTCCTCCATTCAAAATATACACGTATCCGGTCTGTGACTTCGAGTCATCCAGATCTGTGTCGAAGCTAGCGTCGACGTAACCCTTTACGACGAGCTCTTCGTCACCTCCATAAACGAGAAACATATCCTTAGTCCTTTTCAGGTACTTCAGGATATTCTTGACCGCTGTCCAGTGTTCCATGCCGGGATTACTTTGGTACCTTCCTACCAAACTTACGGCAAGGTTTACATCAGGTCTGGTACACAGCATGGCATACATAATAGACCCTATGGCCGAGGCATAGGGGATGACACTCATCTTTTCTATATCTTCTGCCGTTGTCGGGCATTGAGCCTTGCTCAATTGCACACCTTGCAATACAGGCAAGAACCCCTTCTTGGACTGATCCATACTGAACTTCTTCAATATCTTGTCAAGGTATGTACTCTGTGAAAGACCAATGAGGCGTCTTGATCTATCTCTATAGATCTTGATGCCTAATATATAAGCAGCTTCTCCAAGGTCCTTCATTGAAAAACACTTATTCAAATAGGCCTTTATACTTTCCAAGAATTCTATATCATTTCCCATCAATAATATGTCATCCACATATAATAAGAGAAATGCTACAGAGCTCCCACTCACTTTCTTGTAAACACAGGCTTCTCCATAAGTCTGTGTAAACCCAAACGCTTTGATCATCTCATCAAAGCGAATGTTCCAACTCCGAGATGCTTGCACCAGCCCATAGATTGAGCGCTGTAGCTTGCATACTTTGTTAGCATTCTTAGGATCGACAAAACCTTCCGGCTGCATCATATACAACTCTTCCTTAAGGAAGCCGTTAAGGAATGCCGTTTTGACGTCCATCTGCCATATCTCATAATCATAGTATGCGGCAATTGCTAACATGATTCGGACGGACTTCAGCTTCGCTACGGGTGAGAAAGTCTCATCGTAGTCAACCCCTTGAACTTGTCGATAACCCTTAGCGACAAGTCGAGCCTTATAGATGGTCACATTACCATCCGCGTTCGTCTTCTTCTTAAAGATCCATTTGTTTTCTATGGCTCGCCGCTCATCGGGCAAGTCAGTCAAAGTCCATACTTTGTTTTCATACATGGATTCTATCTCGGATTTCATGGCTTCTAGCCATTTGTCGGAATCCGGGCCCGCCATCGCTTCTTCATAGTTCGAAGGTTCACCGTTGTCTAACAACATGATTTCCAGGACAGGGTTGCCGTACCACTCTGGTGTGGAACGTGTCCTTGTGGACCTACGAAGTTCAGTAACTTGATCTGAAGCTTCATGATCATCATCATTAACTTCCTCCCCAGTCGGTGTAGGCACCACAGGAACATTTTCCGGCGCTGCGCTACTTTCCGGTTCGGAAGGGGTGACTATCACCTCATCAAGTTCCACTTTCCTCCCACTCAATTCTTTCGAGAGAAACTCCTTCTCCAGAAAGGACCCGTTCTTGGCAACGAAGATCTTGCCTTCGGATCTGAGGTAGAAGGTATACCCAATAGTTTCCTTAGGGTATCCTATGAAAACGCATTTTTCCGATTTGGGTTCGAGCTTTTCAGGTTGAAGTTTCTTGACATAAGCATCGCATCCCCAAACTTTTAGAAACGACGGCTTAGGTTCCTTCCCAAACCATAATTCATACGGTGTCGTCTCAACGGATTTAGACGGAGCCCTATTTAAAGTGAATGTGGCAGTCTCCAAAGCATAGCCCCAAAATGAGAGCGGTAAATCGGTAAGAGACATCATAGATCGCACCATATCCAATAGAGTGCGATTACGACGTTCGGACACACCATTTCTCTGATTTGTTCCAGGCGGCGTGAGTTGTGAAACTATTCCACATTTCCTTAAGTGTGTACCAAATTCGTGACTTAAATATTCTCCACCACGATCTGATCGTAAGAATTTTATTTTCCTATCACGTTGATTCTCAACTTCACTCTGAAATTCCTTGAACTTTTCAAAGGTTTCAGACTTGTGTTTCATTAGGTAGACATATCCATATCTACTTAAATCATCAGTGAGAGTGAGAACATAACGATATCCTCCGCGAGCCTCAACACTCATTGGACCGCACACATCGGTATGTATGATTTCCAATAAGTTGGTTGCTCGCTCCATTGTTCCGGAGAACGGAGTCTTGGTCATCTTACCCATGAGGCATGGTTCGCACGTGTCAAATGATTCTTAATCAAGAGACTCCAAAAGTCCATCTGCATGGAGCTTCTTCATGCGCTTGACACCAATGTGACCAAGGCGGCAGTGCCACAGGTATGTGGGACTATCGTTATCAACTTTACATCTTTTGGTATTCACACTATGAACATGTGTAACATCACGTTCGAGATTCATCAAAAATAAACCATTGACCAGCGGGGCATGACCATAAAACATTTCTCTCAAATAAATGGAACAACCATTATTCTCGGATTTAAATGAGTAGCCATCTCGAATTAAACAAGATCCAGACACAATGTTCATGCTCAAAGCTGGCACTAAATAACAATTATTGAGGTTTAAAACTAATCCCGTAGGGAGATACAGAGGTAGCGTGCCGACGGCGATCACATCGACCTTGGAACCATTCCCGACGCGCATCGTCACCTCGTCCTTCGCCAGTCTCCGTTTATTCCGTAGTTCCTGTTTTGAGTTACAAATATGAGCAACCGCACCGGTATCAAATACCCAGGAGCTACTACGAGTACTGGTAAGGTACACATCAATTACATGTATATCACATATACCTTTGACGTTGCCGGCCTTCTTCTTGTCCGCTAAGTATTTGGGGCAGTTCCGCTTCCAGTGACCACTTCCCTTGCAATAAAAGCACTCAGTTTCAGGCTTGGGTCCATTCTTTGACTTCTTCCCAGTAACTGGTTTACCGGGCGCGGCAACTCCCTTGCCGTCCTTCTTGAAGTTCTTCTTACCCTTGCCCTTCTTGAACTTAGTGGTTTTATTCACCATCAACACTTGATGTTCTTTTCTGATCTCTACCTCAGCTGATTTCAGCATTGAATATACCTCAGGAATGGTCTTTTCCATCCCCTGCATATTGTAGTTCATCACAAAGCTCTTGAAGCTTGGTGGAAGCGACTGAAGGATTCTGTCAATGACTGCGTCATCCGGGAGATTAACTCCCAGCTGAGTCAAGCGATTGTGCAACCCAGACATTCTGAGTATGTGCTCACTAACAGAACTATTCTCCTCCATTTTACAGCTGAAGAACTTGTCGGAGACTTCATATCTCTCGACCCGGGCATGAGCTTGGAAAACCAATTTCAGCTCCTCGAACATCTCATATGCTCCATGTTTCTCAAAACGCTTTTGGAGACCCGGTTCTAAGCTGTAAAGCATGCCGCACTGAACGAGGGAGTAATCATCAGCACGTGATTGCCAAGCGTTCATAACGTCTTGGTTCTCTGGGATTGGTGCTTCACCTAGCGGTGCTTCTAAGACATAATCTTTCTTGGCTACTATGAGGATGAGCCTCAGGTTCCGGACCCAGTCCGTATAGTTGCTGCCATCATCTTTCAGCTTGGTTTTCTCTAGGAACGCGTTGAAATTGAGGACAACGTTGGCCATTTGATCTACAATACATAGTGTAAAGATTTTAGACTAAGTTCATGATAATTAAGTTCATCTAATCAAATTATTTAATGAACTCCCACTCAGATAGACATCCCTCTCGTCATCTAAGTGAAACATGATCTGAGTTTAACTAGGCCGTGTCCGATCATCACGTGAGACGGACTAGTCAAGATCGGTGAACATCTCCATGTTGATCGTATCTTCTATACGACTCATGCTCGACCTTTCGGTCCTCCGTGTTCCGAGGCCATGTCTGTACATGCTAGGCTCGTCAAGTCAACCTAAGTGTATTGCGTGTGTTCCGAGGCCATGTCTGTACATGCTAGGCTCGTCAACACCCGTTGTATTCGAACGTTAGAATCTATCACACCCGATCATCACGTGGTGCTTCGAAACAACGAACCTTCGCAACGGTGCACAGTTAGGGTGAACACTTTCTTGAAATTATTATAAGGGATCATCTTACTTACTACCGTCGTTCTAAGCAAATAAGATGCAAGAACATGATAAACATCACATGCAATCAAATAGTGACATGATATGGCCAATATCATCATGCTCCTTTGATCTCCATCTTCGGGGCACCATGATCATCTTCGTCACCGGCATGACACCATGATCTCCATCATCATGATCTCCATCATTGTGTCTTCATGAAGTCGTCACGCCAACGATTACTTCTACTTCTATGGCTAACATGTTTAGCAACAAAGTAAAGTAATTTACATGGCGTTATTCAATGACACGCAGGTCATGCAAAATAATAAAGACAACTCCTATGGCTCCTGCCGGTTGTCATACTCATCGACATGCAAGTCGTGATTCCTATTACAAGAATATGATCAATCTCATACATCACATATATCATTCATCACATCTTCTGGCCATATCACATCACATAGCACTTGCTGCAAAAACAAGTTAGACGTCCTCTAATTGTTGTTGCAAGTTTTTACGTGGTTTGTAGGTTTCTATCAAGAACGTTTCTTACCTACGTATGACCACAACGTGATTTGCCAATTTCCATTTACCCTTCATAAGGACCCTTTTCATCGAATCCATTCCGACTAAAGTAGGAGAGACAGACACCCGCTAGCCACCTTATGCATCTAGTGCATGTCAGTCGGTGGAACCTGTCTCACGTAAGTGTACGTGTAAGGTCGGTCCGGGCCGCTTCTTCCTACAATGTCGCCGAAACAAGAAAAGACTAGTAGCGGCAAGAAGAATTGGCAAACTCAACGCCCACAACTGCTTTGTGTTCTACTCGTGCAAAGTAACTACGCATAGGCCTGGCTCATGATGCCACTGTTGGGAATCGTAGCATAATTTAAAATTTTCCTACGCTCACCAAGATGCATCTATGGAGTGTACTAGCAACGAGGGGAAGGGAGTGCATCTACATACCCTTGTAGATCGCGAGCGGAAGCGTTCCAATGAACGTGGATGACGGAGTCGTACTCGCCGTGATCCTAATCACCGATGACCGAGTGCCGAACGGACGACACCTCCACGTTCAACACACGTACGGTGCAGCGACGTCTCCTCCTTCTTGATCCAGCAAGGGGGAAGGAGAGGTTGATGGAGATCCAGCAGCACGACGGCGTGGTGGTGGATGTAGCGGGTCTCCGGCAGGGCTTCACCGAGCTTCTGCGAGAGAGAGAAAGAGGTGTTGCAGGGGAGGAGGGAGGCGCCCAAAGCTGTAGGTTGCTGCCCTCCCCCCTTGATATAGGCCCCTGGGGGGGCGCCGGCCCTGGGAGATGGGATCTCCAAGGGGGGGCGGCGGCCAAAGGGGGGAAGGGGTTGCCTTGCCCCCCAAGGCAAGGGGGAAGCTCCCCCCTTAGGGTTCCCAACCCTAGGCGCATGGGGGGAGGCCCAAGGGGGGCGCCCCAGCCCACTAAGGGCTGGTTCCCTTCCACTTTCAGCCCACGGGGCCCTCCGGGATAGGTGGCCCCACCCGGTGGACCCCCGGGACCCTTCCGGTGGTCCCGGTACAATACCGGTAACCCCCGAAACTTTCCCGGTGGCCGAAACTTGACTTCCTATATATAATTCTTCACCTCCGGACCATTCCGGAACCTCTCGTGACGTCCGGGATCTCATCCGAGACTCCGAACAACTTTCGGGTTTCCGCATACACATATCTCTACAATCCTAGCGTCACCGAACCTTAAGTGTGTAGACCCTACGGGTTCGGGAGACATGCAGACATGACCGAGACGCCTCTCCGGTCAATAACCAACAGCGGGATCTGGATACCCATGTTGGCTCCCACATGTTCCATGATGATCTCATCGGATGAACCACGGTGTCGAGGATTCAATCAATCCCGTATACAATTCCCTTTGTCAATCGGTATGTTACTTGCCCGAGATTCGATCGTCGGTATCCCAATACCTTGTTCAATCTCGTTACCGGCAAGTCTCTTTACTCGTACCGCAATGCATGATCCCGTGACTAACGCCTTAGTCACATTGAGCTCATTATGATGATGCATTACCGAGTGGGCCCAGAGATACCTCTCCGTCACACGGAGTGACAAATCCCAGTCTCGATCCGTGCCAACCCAACAGACACTTTCGGAGATACCCGTAGTGCACCTTTATAGTCACCCAGTTACGTTGTGACGTTTGGCACACCCAAAGCACTCCTACGGTATCCGGGAGTTGCACGATCTCATGGTTTAAGGAAAAGATACTTGACATTGGAAAAGCTCTAGCAAACGAAACTACACGATCTTTTATGCTATGCTTAGGATTGGGTCTTGTCCATCACATCATTCTCCTAATGATGTGATCCCGTTATCAATGACATCCAATGTCCATAGTCACGAAACCATGACTATCTGTTGATCAACGAGCTAGTCAACTAGAGGCTTACTAGGGACACGTTGTGGTCTATGTATTCACACATGTATTACGATTTCCGGACAATACAATTATAGCATGAATAATAGACAATTACCATGAACAAAGAAATATAATAATAACCATTTATTATTGCCTCTAGGGCATATTTCCAACAATCACATCATTAGAGACTGATGTGATTGACTTGACCCTTTCCGTTAGCTTAGCACTTGATCGTTTAGTATGTTGCTATTGCTTTCTTCATGACTTATACATGTTCCTATGACTATGAGATTATGCAACTCCCAAATACCGGAGGAACACTTAGTGTGCTACCAAACGTCACAACGTAACTGGGTGATTATAAAGGTGCTCTACTGGTGTCTTCGATGGTACTCGTTGAGTTGGCATAGATCGAGATTAGGATTTGTCACTCCGATTGTCGGAGAGGTATCTCTGGGCCCTCTTGGTAATGCACATCACTATAAGCCTTGCAAGCAATGTGACTAATGAGTTAGTTGCAGGACGATGCATTATAGAACGAGTAAAGAGACTTGCCGGTAACGAGATTGAACTAGGTATTGAGATACCGATTGTCGAATCTCGGGCAAGTAACATACCGATGACAAAGGGAACAACGTATGTTGTTATGCGGTTTGACCGATTAAGATCTTCGTAGAATATGTAGGAACCAATATGAGCATCCGGGTTCCGCTATTGGTTATTTACCAGAGATGAGTCTCGGTCATGTCTACATAGTTCTCGAACCCGTAGGGTCCGCATGCTTAACGTTCGCTATTATGAGTTTATGTGTTTTGATGTATCGAAGATAGTTCAGAGACCCAGATGTGATCACGGACATGATGAGGAGTCTCAAAATGGTCGAGACACAAAGATTGATATATTGGATGACTACATTTGGACACGGGATGAGTTCCGGGGGTCACCGGATAATTATCGGAGTGTCGGAGGGTTATCAGAACCCCCGGGGGAACTAATGGGCCAACATGGGCCTTGTGTGAGAGAGAGAGAGGAGGGGGCCTTAGGGCTGCCCCCCCTTGAGGAGTCCGAATTGGACAAGGAGTGGGGGCGGCGCCCCCTCTTTCCCTCCCTCTCTCCCTCTCCTTCCTTCCCCTTCCCCCTCCTAGTTGGACTAGGAAAGGGGGAGTCCTACTCCTACTAGAAGGAGGACTCCTCCCCACCTTGGCGCGCCGTAGGGCCAGCCGGCCTCCCCCTTGCTCCTTTATATACGGGGGCAAGGGGGCACCCATAGACACACAAGTTGATCATTGATCTCTTAGCCGTGTGCGGTGCCCCCCTCCACCATAATCCACCTCGGTCATATCATTGCAGTGCTTAGGTGAAGCCCTGCGTCGGTAGCTTCATCATCACCGTCATTATGCCGTCGTGCTGACGAAGCTCTCCCTCGACACTCAGCTGGATCAAGAGTTCATGGGACGTCACCGAGCCGAACGTGTGCAGATCGTGGAGGTGCCGTACTTTCGGTACTAGGATCGGTCGGATCGTGAAGAAGTACGACTACATCAACCGCGTTGTCATAACGCTTCCGCTTTCGGTCTACGAGAGTACGTGGACAACACTCTCCCCTCTCATTGCTATACATCACCATGATAGATCTTGCGTGTGCGTAGGAAAATTTTGAAATTACTGCGTTCCCCAACAAGATGGAGTAGTTTCCACTGGTGAACATCACTATGTTGATCATATCTACTATATGATTCACGCTCGACCTTTCGGTCTCAGTGTTCCGAGGGCAGATCTGCATATGCTAGGCTCGTCAAGTTTAACCCGAGTATTCTGCGTGTGCAAAACTGGCTTGCACCCGTTATATGTGAACATAGAGCTTATCACACCCGATCATCACGTGGTGTCTCGGCACGACGAACTGTAGCAACGGTGCATACTCAGGGAGAACACTTGTACCTTGAAATTTAGTGAGAGATCATCTTATAATGCTTCCGTCGAACTAAGCAAAATAAGATGCATAAAGGATAAACATCACATGCAATCAATATAAGTGATATGATATGGCCATCATCATCTCGTGCCTTTGATCTCCATCTCCAAAGCACCGTCATGATCACCATCGTCACCGGCTTGACACCTTGATCTCCATCGAAGCATCATTGTCGTCTCGCCAACTATTGTTTCTATGACTATCGCTACCGCTTAGTGATAAAGTAAAGCAATTACATGGTGATTGCATTTCATACAATAAAGCGACAACCATAAGGCTCCTGCCAGTTGCCGATAACTTTTACAAAACATGCTCATCTCATACAACAATTTATATATCATCACGTCTTGACCATATCACATCACAGCAAGCCCTGCAAAAACAAGTTAGACGTCCTCTACTTTGTTGTTGCAAGTTTTACGTGGCCGCTATGGGCTTAGCAAGAACCGTTCTTACCTACGCATCAAAACCACAACGACTTTTTGTCAAGTGTGCTGTTTTAACCTTCAACAAGGACCGGGCATAGTCACACTCGATTCAACTAAAGTTGGAGAAACAGACACCCACTAGCCACCTGTGTGCGAAGCACGGCGGTAAAATAAGTCTCATGAACGCGGTCATGTAATGTCGGTCTGAGCCGCTTCATCCAACAATACCGCCGAATCAAAGTATGACATGCTGGTAAGCAGTATGACTATTATCGCCCACAACTCTTTGTGTTCTACTCGTGCATATAACATCTACTCATAGACCTGGCTCTGATACCACGGTTGGGGAACGTAGTATTTCAAAAAATCTGTACGATCACGCAAGATCTATCTAGGAGAAGCATAGCAACGAGCGGGGAGAGTGTGTCCACGTACCCTCGTAGACCGAAAGCGGAAGCGTTTTATCAACGCGGTTGATGTAGTCGTACGTCTTCACGATCCGACCGATCCTAGCACCGAACGTACGGCACCTCCGTGTTCAGCACACGTTCAGCTCGATGAAGTCTCTCGTACTCTCTATCCAGTTGAGGCCGAGGGAGAGTTTTGTCAGCACGGCGGCATGGCAACGGTGATGATGAATTTACCGGTGCAGAGCTTTGCTTAAGCAGTACGACGATATGACCGAGGTGTGTAACTGTGGAGGGGGGCACCGCACACGGCTAAAAGATCAACTTGTGTGTTCCAGGGTGCCCCCTCCCCACGTATATAAAGGAGGGAGGGAGTAGGAAGCCGGCCAAGGGTGGCGCGCCCAAGGGGGGGAGTCCTACTCCAAGTAGGATTCGGCCCCCCCTTTCCTATTCCCACAAGGAGAAGGGGGAAGGAGGAGGAGGAGAGAAGGAAAGGGGGGACCGGCCCCCCAACCCTAGTCCAATTCGGTTTGGGCTAGGGGGGGGGCGCCACTCCTTGGCCTACCTCCTCTCTTCCACCACTAGGCCCATCAGGCCCAATAACTTCCCCCGGGGGGGTCCGGTAACCCCCGGTACTCCGAAACTTATCCGAAACGACCCGAACCATTCCGGTGTCCGAATGTAGCCTTCCAATATATGAATCTTTATGTCTCGACCATTTTGAGACTCCTCGTTACGTCCGTGATCTCATCCGGGACTCCGAACAACCTTCGGTCATCAAATCACATAAACTCATAATACAAATCGTCATCGAACGTTAAGCGTGCGGATCCTACGGGTTCGAGAACTATGTAGACATGACCGAGACATATCTCCGGTCAATAACCAATAGCGGAACCTGGATGCTCATATTGGCTCCTACATATTCTACGAAGATCTTTATCGGTCAAACCACATAACAACATATGTTGTTCCCTTTGTCATCGGTATGTTACTTGCGCGAGATTCGATCATCGGTATCATCATACCTAGTTCAATCCTGTTACCGGCAAGTCTCTTTACTCGTTCCGTAATGCATCATCTAGCAACTAACTCATTAGTCACATTGCTTGCAAGGCTTATAGTGATGAGCATTACCGAGAGGGCCCAGAGATACCTCTCCGACAATCAGAGTGACAAATCCTAATCTCGATCTATACCAACTCAACAAACACCATCGGAGACACCTGTAGAGCATCTTTATAATCACCCAGTTATGTTGTGATGTTTCATAGCACACTAAGTGTTCCTCCGGTATTCGGGAGTTGCATAATCTCATAGTCATAGGAACATGTATAAGTCATGAAGAAAGCAAAAGCAATAAACTAAACGATCATAGTGCTAAGCTAACGGATGGGTCTTGTCCATCAGATCATTCTCTAATGATGTGATCCCGTTCATGAAATGACAACACATGTCTATGGCTAGGAAACTTAACCAGCTTTGATTAACGAGCTAGTCTAGTAGAGACATACTAGGGACACTCTGTTTGTTTATGTATTGACACATGTACTAAGTTTCCGGTTAATACAATTCTAGCATGAATAATAAACATTTTGTTGGGGAACGTAGTAATTCACAAATTTTCCTACGCACACGCAAGATCATGGTGATGCATAGCAACGAGAGGGGAGAGTGTATTCGATGTACCCTCTTAGACCGTAAGCGGAAGCGTTATGACAACGCGGTTGATGTAGTCGTACGACTTCACGATCCGACCGATCCTAGTACCGAAAGTACGACACCTCCGCGATCTGCACACGTTCGGCTCGGTGACGTTCCACGAACTCTCAATCCAACTGAGTGTCGAGGGAGAGCTTCGTCACCACGACGGCGTGATGACGGTGATGATGAAGCTACCGGCGCAGGGCTTCGCCTAAGCATTGCAATGATATGACCGAGGTGGATTATGGTGGAGGGGGGCACCGCACACGACTAAGAGATCAATGATCAACTTGTGTGTCTATGGGGTGTGCCCATCCCCGTATATAAAGGAGTGGAGGAGGGGGGGCGGCCCTCTATGGTGCACCCTGGAGGAGTCCTACTCCCACCGGGAGTAGGATTCCCCCCTTTCCCTAGTTGGACTAGGAGAGAAGGAAGGGGGAGAGAGGGAGGAAGGAAAGGGGGGCGCCGCCCCCCTTCCTAGTCCAATTCGGAGCGGAGGGGGAGGGGGCGTGCGGCCTGCCCTGGCTGCCCCTCTCTCTCTCCACTAAAGCCCATTAGGGCCCATATACTCCCCGGGGGGTTCCGGTAACCCCCCGGTACTCCGGTATATGCCCTAACACTCTCGAAACCTTTCCGATATCCAAACATAGTCATCCAATATATCGATCTTTATGTCTCAACCATTTCGAGACTCCTCGTCATGTCCGTGATCATATCTGGGACTCCGAATTACCTTTGGTACATCAAAACACATAAACTCATAATACCGATCGTCACCGAACGTTAAGCGTGCGGACCCTATGGATTCGAGAACTATGTAGACATGACCGAGACCCATCTCCGGTCAATAACCAATAGCGGAACCTGGATGCTCATATTGGTTCCTACATATTCTACGAAGATCTTTATCAGTCAAACCGCATAACAACATACGTTGTTCCCTTTGTCATCGGTATGTTACTTGCCCGAGATTCGATCGTCGGTATGTCAATACCTAGTTCAATCTCGTTACCGGCAAGTCTCTTTACTCGTTCCGTAATGCATCATCCCACAACTAACTCATTAGTCACATTGCTTGCAAGGCTTATAGTGATGTGTATTATCGAGAGGGCCCAGAGATACCTCTACGACAATCGGAGTGACAAATCCTAATCTCGATCTATGCCAACTCAACAAGTACCATCGAAGACACCTGTAGAGCACCTTTATAATCACCCAGTTACGTTGTGACGTTTGGTAGCACACTAAGTGTTCCTCCGGTATTCGGGAGTTGCATAATCTCATAGTCATAGGAACATGTATAAGTCATGAAGAAAGCAATAGCAATATACTAAACGATCAAGTGCTAAGCTAACGGAATGGGTCAAGTCAATCACATCATTCTCTAATGATGTGATCCCGTTAATCAAATGACAACTCATGTCTATGGCTAGGAAACTTAACCAGCTTTGATTCAACGAGCTAGTCAAGTAGAGGCATACTAGTGACACTCTGTTTGTCTATGTATTCACACATGTACTAAGTTTCCGGTTAATACAATCTAGCATGAATAATAAACATTTATCATGATATAAGGAAATATAAATAACAACTTTATTATTGACTCTAGGGCATATTTCCTTCACATTTACCATGATTTAAGGAAATATAAATAACAACTTTATTATTTCCTCTAGGGCATATCCTTCAATGCCACCCACTAAGAACAGATGCCATCGACAAAATAATATCTCATGTTGTAGTCACGGCCGTTGACGGTGTAGTTGCACGACAGCGATTCCTCATTACAAAGCCTTTTGAACACCGTAGATCGTTAAAGTACGTTGATGTCGTTGTGAGAATCCGGCATTCCAAAGAAAGCCTGCCAAATCCATAAGTCATGTGACGCCACCGCTTCTAGTATGACAGCGGCCTCTTTGGTGTGACCTTGATACATTCTTCGCAAATCTTTGGGGCGGTTCTTCCATTGCCAATGCATGCAATCAATTGACCCGAGCATGCTGGAAACCCTCTGGCCTTTTCAATAGCCAACAACTTCTCTGTGTCCTACGAATTTGGTTCTCTCAGATACTCTGCTCCAAACGCCTGCACCATGGCGGGGGCATACTTAACGGTAGTCTTCATGCATGTGCTCTCCCCCATCCCGACCATCTCACCAACGGCATCCGCTATAGTACCAAGTACAAGCATCCTCAGAGCAGCCGTGCACTTCTGCTTTGCAGAGAAAGAAAGTTGGTCGCAACAATCCGTTGTGAGATTGAAGTAGTCACCGTGTGCCTCCACTCCCTCCACAATGCGCAAAAACAATGGATCACTCTTCTCCCTTTGACTGAGGCCTTGAAGTTGAGAATATGCTCCACTTGTCGGACCATTACGTCTTGCATGCTCATGGGCATGATCATGTCCAATTCTTCGTACGAATCCGAGGAATCGAAGAACTCATCTTGAATTATTTGATCAAGCACCGTCGGTCCATACTCCTCATCCGACGAAGTATTGGAATTCAACGTTTTCCTTAAAATAATAAAAAAAAACTAGGTCGGACAATGTGTCAAACACATAGAGTGCAAGGGGGAGTTTGGGAGTTGCCGAACGTACCGCGGTGGCATCCGGGCTGGCGATGACATCCCCGGAGGCGAGGACGGGTGAGAGGAGTGTTGTGCCTATGTTGGCGGCGCAGAGGTTCGGAACGGCTACGGAGCGCGCGCCCGACGGCGGAGCTACGAGACGGACGTCTCGAAGGAGGAAGAAGAGAGGAGAGAGCAAATGGATCTGACAGGTCGAGAGCGGTTGGGTTTGGTGGAATTTGAGGCGGGGTAGGGCTGTCGGGTCCGACAGGGCGAACGTGCCCGGACGCCCTATATCCGCCTTAAATTTGGGCCATACGTCCCGGTCAACCTGAACGTTTGAGGCCCGTTTAAGTCGTCCGTCTGAATCGCATTTTCATGACTGGTTAGTGATCGGACTATCCGTCCGAATGTTTGAGGCGGGTTTGAGGCATCGTCAAAGAATTGCGCCATGTGCAGATGTGCTGCTGTACAGCTGCATATGGAGGCGGCCGGCAGGGCTCTCTGTTTCCCGGCTGCGTCGTCTCGTCGGTGCGCCGTGCACACGATACGACGACCAACACGTGCACGCGTCGCTGCAGAAGCCAGCAGCATGCCAGTACGGGCGGCGATACTGGTGACGCTAACACTAGGTAGGTAGGCGCTGGTACATGCTGGTGACGGACGGCCGGAGTTCGCCATGATTATTTGTTCCCGCGAATGCCTCCCCGGCCCACAACCATGCCGTTGCACCGTGCACGTCGAGATCTCTGCATTCAATTGGCGCCAGTGTCGACCGGCTGCTCGTTTGCTTGCGGAAGTTTCTCCTCCTCCTCCTCCGGCCGTGTGCACTGTGGCAGCGATGGAGGCATGGCGAACTCGTCCAAGCAATAGGACCGGCCCACCCCAGTCATCCGTCGCGTTCGTAATTAAGCTCGGCTGCGGGGCTTCTGAGACTTGGGCCATGACCATGCGCGCGCCCTGCTGGTTTGATCTGTCGGTTTGATTACGGGATGCAGCCATGTGGATGGCATCGAACCTGGCTACGACCTCGCGTTTGATTAGTTAATCACTCCGTCAACGAGCCACCGTAATCACTCCGGAGTAACATGCATAGAATGATAGTCCAATAAATAATGGGCCAAGAAATGGTAGTAGTACAGTGAGAGTGGAGAAGGCCCGAACTGGCAGGGCCTATCAGCGTCCGAGGAAAGCCAGGCTGCTGGTAGAGCTATAGGAAGCCGCCTCCGAGCCCTTGCGCCTTCCTTTCCCCTGCATGCCTCGGCGTTGATCCATCTGCTGCTCCGGCATGGCGATCTCCAAGAGCGCCCAGCCCTCGCCGGTGGCCATCTTCCTCTCAGGGGCGGCCTCGGCGACTGCGCTGCTCGTCTTCTTCTACACCGCCACCGCAGGCCCCGCGTGGCCCACGGCGACGACGGAGTTCGCTCCTCAGGGAAGCCAGGCGGTGGCTCGGCCGGCTTCTGCACTGGCGACGAAGGCTTCTTCTCCTACCAATGCGGTACTACGATCTACTCGTATTTGCTAGCTCTTCGGCCATTGCTATCTGATTCTAATCTGCTTAACGGTTTCCTTTGCGCAGACGGGCGGCGACGACGCGTTCGCGCGGATGCTGCGGCGGGCGGCGATGGAGGACCGGACGGTGATCATGACGTCGGTGAACGAGGCGTGGGCGGCGGAGGGGTCGCTGCTGGACTCCTTCCTCGAGAGCTTCCGCGTGGGGCTCAACATCTCGCACCTGGTGAAGCACATCGTGGTGGTGGCCATGGACGAGGGCGCGCTCCGCCGGTGCCGCGCCGTGCACCCGCACTGCCACCTGCTGCTCCCCGACGTGGACGGCCTCGACCTCTCCGGCGCCAAGAGCTACATGACCAAGGACTACCTCGACCTCGTCTGGAGCAAGCTCCGGCTCCAGCACCGCGTCCTCCTCCTCGGCTACAACCTCCTCTTCACGGCACGTCGTCGCCATTGCCATTATTGTTTTTTGTTTTCATTTCTTTCTTTGGGGACATCGATCGACGTGCTCTCTCGATCTCCATTAGAAATAATCGTGCCGACATCTCTCGACCGAGGCGTTGACGAGGTGCGTTCGTTGATGGTGGGTGCAGGACGTGGACGTGGCGTGGTTCCGTGACCCGCGGGTGCACATCACGGCGGCGGCGGACATCACGACGTCGAGTGACTTCTACTTCGGCGACCCGGACGACCTGGGAAACTACCCCAACACGGGCTTCATCTACTTCAAGGCCACGCCCCGCAACGCGCGCGCCATGGCCTACTGGCACGCCGCCAGGGCGCGCTTCCCGGACAACCACGACCAGTTCGTCTTCAACGAGATCAAGCGGGAGCTGGCGGCGCCGCCCATCGGCGTCCGGATCAGGTTCGTCGACAGCGCGTTCGTCAGCGGCTTCTGCCAGCTCGGGCGCGACCTCAACCGGATCGCCACCGTGCACATGACCTGCTGCATCGGGCTCGAGAACAAGCTGCACGACCTCCGGCGCGTCGTCGAGGACTGGAGGCGCTACGTGTCGCGCCCGGAGTGGGAGCGCCGGGCCGGCAAGATCGGCTGGAGGTTCCAGGGAGGCAAGTGCATACACTGATTGATCGATTGATCCATTGATTGATTGATGAGATCGACGACGGGGACCGATCGATGCGGGATTGTTCACTGAGAGAGACCGATGGTGCATTGAAGATTGCGAGCGAGCTTCCGGCCTGTCGTTGCTGTGTTTCGCCATTCTGTTCATATTTCAGAAATTAGTACTACACACATGACATATTATTGTCTTGAGAAAGATGCGGCGTTTTGGCTCCTAGATGCATATGCACCCATTGTCGAAATACACATTTCGAAAAATTGAAAAATTCGGAACAGAAATTCTACGTGTATATCCGGACATTTTATATGCGTTCACAAGGTTTTGGTGAAAAACGACGTTTTTTATGGCTTGGGTAAAAAAGATAAAGAAATGCCTCGTGAATAGTTAGAATGAAGCATCAGAAATTGTCTTTTTTACACAAGCCACAAAAAACGTCGTTTTGCACTGAAACCTTGTGCACGCACATAAAATGTCCGGATATACACGCGGGATTTTTATTCCGAATTTTTCAACTTTTCAAAATGTGTATTTCGACAATGGGTGCATATGCACGTAGGAGCCAAAAGCAATTACCGCTTGAGAAAAATGTACACACACTATGCTTTTTTCAGACAGAATACACATGCTATTCTCCGGTGGATTGTATGGTGCTAAACTGTAATTTGTTGTTGTCAAGCAGTTAGAGCATCTCAAGCCCAACCCTCAAAAGGGCTTAACTCCTCAAAAGGAGGATTCTCAAAAAAAAAAATCCTCAAAAGGTTCTTCTTTAAGACCTCTATAAATCGGATCTAGTCGAAGCCTCAACCGGTTTAGATGCTTAAAAAATTAGGAGTCGCGTAGGCCGCCTCTCAAATTTGAGCGGCCAAAGCGAGTTCATAGCGAAAATATTCTCCTCCACACACAGCCGCCTCTCTCCTCCGTCGGACCCACCCACGTCAACGCTAGCCTCCTTGCCTCCGCTGGCCACCACGCACCACCGCCGGCACCACCCCATCCCCCACCCCTGTTTGATTCAGTTGATGTTGTTGCCGCCTGAATCAATGAATTAAGCCGCTTCCACCGCCACAACATCGTCGACGAGGAGGGCTACCGCGGAGCGGAGTGTGGGTTCCGCCCAAAACGGACCACACAACCTCCTCAACACTGCATCCACCCCGAGCACTCACCACCAAGGTCCATGTCGCAACCAAAGCCGCAGTCGCCGCCGAAGTACCGCCACATGTGGCAGTAGCCATGGGGTACCTGGGCGGCGGAGATCCGAAATCCGAACACGTGGGAGAAGCGGTGGATTAACACATTCGAGAGAGCATACAACGTGGCTACGGTCCACTACTACAGCAACCGGGCGAAGCTAAATTTCCCCCTCGGCAGTCACCCCTTGTGGAAGCTGAATTGTTAATAAGATCGAGGTTGTCAAGTCCAGGACAACAATTTCATTTGGGTCGCAAGGCACAAATATTTTGTTGTCAATGAGCACGCCTTTGGGACTGGATCGTGGATATAGGAGGATGTCTGCTGAGGCCAAGGTAAGATGGGTGCGCCAGGCATCATCACCATTTTGCAACACATATACATGCACCGTAGAATATGTTTGAAGCCTGTCGCACTCCACCCTGACATAAAAGTAGGACACGCCGTCGCCTTCTTCTCTGGAAAAGAGCTGAATAAAAGTGCAGAATTTGCCTTCCCCGAATTTGTGGTGTAATGCTGGAATGGTGGGTATACCTCTCTCGGAACAGAGCGGGCTGTGCACCGCAAATATAATTTCGGATCGGCGGTGACGGTGATTGAAATTCTGTACGTGCAAGCTGGTGAGGACGCTGCCGTTCCAGCATCCCATCATATCGGTCCCTGCGCCCTCGTAGGCGTCCAGGCTGAAGCTTGCGCGGCGGACGACGGCATCGAGCCCCGGAGGCTGAGGCAGCATCGGGAAGAAGCGTGCGGCGGCGTCCGGATACTCCCTTTGCGCGAGGTAGAAGCCGAGGAGTCCGAGCGGGTGGAGTTCGCGGAAACGGCGGAGGAAGGCGCGGTCGGAGGCGTGGCTGAGCTAGTGCCTGCAGACTCCGGCGGCGCGGACGAGGCTGGTGGGGCAGCCGACGCGGACGATGATCTCCATCAGGAGGTTCTCTTCGTCGAGCACCTTGGAGACACACGCCGGCGGCGGCTGCGCCTCACCCTCCGTTCCGTCCAGCTCCGGCGGCCGCCGCGTCTCTCCTTCCATTCTGTGTGTTTGTTTCCGTGGATTCAGGTTTTGGGTAGAATGGGGAATTGGGGATCGAGGCGAGTAAGGTTTGTAACACGAAAACATTTTTTAAAATTGTACATACTTTTTATAAAAACTGCAAAAAATCAAAATTTTGAGAACAATTTCGTATATGAACAATGTTCTGCAGAACGTCAACCTTTTTTCAAAAAGAAAACAATTTTTATAAGTATTGTAAACATTTTGTAAAGAAGCGATCTAAAAAAATGGGATTCTTTTTTAAAATTTGAACATTGTTTTATGAAAATAAAACATTTTATGAATATTTTTAAAGGTGAACATTTAAAGAATCCAAATATATTTTATAAAACGAATATTTTTAGAAATTCTGAACATTTTTTAAAACTTGTGAGCACTTTTTAAAATGTTATGTGGCTGTACATGGGCCATGAGTAGGAACAAGTGGCATGTATTGGTTTTTTCTGATCGAGACATATTCTATTTTCCGTCAACAAAATGCGGAGGCGGAAAGCAGGAAGAGGTGGCCTGTATTTGTTTTTTTTTTTTTTCTCATCGAGACCTATTGTACTTCCCGTCAACGCAGTGCGGAGGCGGACACTGGAAGAAAAACCAAACCCCGCAGTCTAGCATAGAGTGTCGAACAAACCAGAAGGCGGGGAGATCGCCGGGAACTGTCCGATGACCGGCGGTAGCAGAGGCACCACCCGGCGTCAATCCGCCGCCTCCAGCAGCTGCGGCGACCCCTTCTCCTCTTCCCCAGATCCGGAAACGATCCGGATGGCGACCATGCCCCGCTGCGCCTCATGGCCGGGAGCGCCAGAACCCCCTCCTCCTATGAATCGATTCGTTCACCCTCCTGTCCGTCACCTTCCTCGCGTATACCGGCAGGTGGTTGCAGACGGAGTCGTAGGCCGCCGCGGCGCTGCGCAGGATGGCGCTCCTTCACGCCGCTTGATGCGCCCCGGATGATGGATCTGCCTCAGGTGAGGATCGTTTGTTCGTGGCGTCATTTCTGTCGACCCCTTCTTTGCTTTGCTCTAGAATGCGACATCTCAATTGGTCATATAGGTGTTACTACTATTATTTGTACTCCAGTTGAACATTTCTGCTCTATGTCTGAATATTTGGTTAAGATGAACTGGGGCTGAACATTTGGTACAGTACAATGGAACGAGGATTCTAACGTGTTGTATGCACTCTACTTCTGCACAACGTGATGTAAGGCTCCCATTTCTTGCATACTAATATAGATTTCTTTACATTAAACTGATTAGATTTCTGATGGTTAATGTTGACTGCCTGCAGTTGCAAGGCGATCACAAAGAAAGCCTGTATTGGGGGACTTGCAGGCCAATTGTATATCTCAGAATTCGTGCTAGGCACTTAACTATGTTGATCCTTTTCTCTTTCCGCTTATGACATGATAGTTGGAATTATTCTGATCTCTTTCTCATGGCTTTCTGTTGGGTTTCATCTCTAGCCAACCCCAACTTGCTTGGGACAAAAGGACCGAAGACATTCGTATTGCTAGCAGCATTAGTTTTTATGCAAAGTGGGAAGCTTTAATCTGCCGGACATGATTGAAGACTCTTCAAACATAATGATCTATCTGGTACTTTAAAGGTGAAGAAAAGTTATTCCATCAATATACCTTAGACCCTCATGTACCTGTCAAACCAATAATGAGTCAATAACACCCAGAACTCGAGTACTACTCCCTCCGTCCCAAAATAAGTTTAGTACAAAGTTGTACTAAGCTTAAGACACTTATTTTGGGACGGAGGGAGTATTTTCTTTTCTCTCTGTGATTTATGTTTTCTCTCTGTTTCCACAGGTTTCAACAAGAACTTCCTGGCAAAATAGACATAGTGTTCTTGTCAGGGGCTGGCTCAAAAACTCCAATGGTTGCAGCATTAGCAGTCTAACAGGTGATTCCGCTGCACAGTGCAATACTGCTTACAGATAGGATATATTCATTATTGGATTCCATGGTCATCATCCATATTATGCAGTGCACATTCTGAACATTTTGAAGGAAGTCACACAAGCACTTGACTGTCTTGCTTCCTCGTATCAGATATGATATCAGTTTTACTTGCATCTTGTCCTTATGTTGAACCTGAACTTCTGGAGTTTTGAAGACACGATATGTTCGTTTTGTTTGTTAATTGTTATATCGATGATGATGTCAGATTTGTCAGCTCCCATTCTGAGCACCTGGATTGAATCAAAAGAGAAGGATTTTGAAGAGAGATACGATCAAATGTTCAACATAAATAATAAGGTGAGCTCCTTGGATGAGCTTTGTAGTTTCCACGAGCTATTTTTGCAGTCTCTAGAGTTATTTTTCTCGCCGCAGTACTGTTTTATAAGAATTCTGAATTTAATTTCCGAAATCAAAAGTATTCGTAGTACTTTTGCATTGAGCATTTGAGCTTGAGCAGCAAACGAGGGTTGAGATTGTGCAAGTGTGTGAGTCCTTCGAGCACACATTGCACGTCTGCCGCTTCTCCCAAACACCGGTAACTCTAATCTGCAGTGCCGTAGTGGTGGTGGTGGTGGGATGCATATTACCTCAGATTTTGGGACAAGGTAGGTACTCATAAAACAAACCAGGGAGAGAGTCCACGAACCAAATTGGACAAAACATATATGCTTCAATATTAGAAAGCTTACATGGTATATTCAAGTAGTACTATTAAATAATCTTATAGAAGGGCAAAACAGTATATATAGTCTGCAAGAGAGTGGCCACAAGTAAGACGACGGCGGCTACAAGTGAGATAAACACCCAAGGATTCCTTAAGTACCTCTGTATGAAATTGGCTCGCCACTTGTTCCTCCTCATCGTGCACTGGGCCTTCACCCGCCGTTGCACATCGTGGAGCCTGCTAGACGGGCTCATCACTCCCCCTTTGTTGAGCGTGTTGTTGAGTAGCTTGACCACCTCCTCGTCGCTGCCCAGCCCACACTCGATAATGTTTTTGGATCTCAGCAGCGCCACGTCTTTGGCCGAGCTGATGATGTTGTCCATGAAGATCACGTACGCCGTCACGTCGTTGCCAGCGCCGGGGTGGAGCCGCTCGAACGCCATCAGGTTCAGAAACTTCTTCTCGGTCCTGTCATCGACCCTGATCGCCGGCATGCTTAGCTTGCCACGTTCGAAGTGGACGTCGAGGAGGCTGTCGGTATCGCTCACCCTGAAATGGATTCCGGCCTCGTAGATCTCCATCGCCGAGGGCATGACATATGCCGTTGATCCGGTGCGTTCTTGGTGGTCGCCGTGGGTGAGGCTTGTGTACAAGATGTCGAGAGGGTGGAGCCCAAGGTGATTGATGCCAACCAAGTGTCGGCGCCACGGACAGAGAGAATCAAGCACCAACCTGCTCACTCGTGAAGCGTTCTATAAAAATTAGTTAGACAAAGTTAGAACTAACAAGGTTGTTCTGATCTCCATCGTGTGTATGACCCGACTATGATATCTTTGTAATAATATTAAGAGGTTCAATATATAATGTTCTAATTAATCTGCATTATGACAACCTTATGCCACCTCAAGGCCGAGAATGTAGCTATCTTTTTTTATTCAATGAACATATGAATTTTCAAATTCTTAGAGCAAACATGGTGGCATGCTTGAATTCTAATTCTACACCTAAAAGAAATACCCCTGAAAGAATAACTCATCAAACTGGAATATGAATTTAACAGGAATGGGTTCTACGTCCCAGTGCACAACCATTTTTTCAGAAAGGAGGTTCAAACCCCCGGTCTCTGCATCATTGTTGCACACATCCATTTTTATCAATTAGTAAGCAGAGTACTACCTGTGTTCATTTTTATAAGACGTTTTAGACATTCAGACACTGTTCAAAACAGTACAAAGCAAGCTGTCTGAAACGTCTTATAAAAACAAACGGAGGGAGTACAAAACAAAGCAGCCATGACGGAAGCATTACAATATATGAAATAAGCACCTAAGACTAAGTCGACTTCTTCTGCAGCAACACCTTCAAGAAGGAATAACGTCCTCACGTTATCATTGCCACATCTGGCCAAAGACGATCTAGAGGAGGATTTTCATCCCGGTTGCCGAGACCAGCCAATGAAGACCAGTACAACAACAAGTAGGCGTGCGCAACCATGTATATGTATAATTTTATATACTAGTTAATGTTTAATCTGGTTCAACTGGAAAGAAAAAATTAGTCTAGTTGAAGTATGAAAAATTCATAGAGAAATGTCATTTTAATCACATAACATCATGTGAAATCACTACTCCCTCCGATTCATGTTACTTGTCACTCAAACAGATGTATCTAGCATTGAAATACATCTAGATACATCCATTTGAGCGACAAGTAATATGGATCGGAGGGAGTAGTAAAATTAACTTGACAGGCGGCTATTTTTATTTCGGTCAGTTAAATATTCTAGCTTAGCTGTTCAGTTCTTTGAACATATATTTTGTGTGCAATGAGGTTAATGTCACTATTGCTGAGATTTGGGACGGGGTTCAAATCAAGATCTCTTTTGGGAGGGGCTTTGATGCTAAACTTATGCAGCAACAGGAAGACCTTGTACAGATTGGCCGGACCAGATGGCCTGGCAATTACATGGTTCTGGCCTGCATAGTCGCAGTCTCTTTATGTAGTGATTAATTTTAGGGGGGAGTACCCCCATCTTTGCCCCTGCTGTTTGAAAATTACCCATCACCCCCCCAGGGTACAGGCTCTTGTCATCACACAATAAATTGCTCACTAGAGACAATTTGTGTGAGAGACAAGACATCCCTGATAAAAGATACTACTCATTGTGCTGTAGATTAGAAACTTGCCACCGTCTCTTTGAATGTGATGTTATTGGCACTACCCTGGAAAGAAGTGGGAGTCATAGTTGCTGTTCCTGTTGTGCTTGACAGCTATGTCAATGTTGCAAGTCTTTGGCTATGTAATAAGAAAAGAGGCTTTAGCTTACATGATTTCTTGTGGATTAATGTGGAGTTGTGGACCACTTGGAAACTGAGAAATGACGTATTCTTTGGCTGTGCAGTTTGGTCCGGTTTGCAGATGATGCGGCAGCGCCTGTTGCACTTGCTCAAAAGAGTGGTGGAGCGGACACTCTGCCGGAAGAAAAGATATCCTGATGCTGGACAAATGCATCCAAGGCGAGGGAATGTCCCCGGCCCGGCTTGGCTCGGCTCAGCTTGAAGAAGAGAAAAACTGTGCTGGTGCTGGGATTTGGAAGATGGCGCTCTAGCTATTGATCTGATCAGGATTCAGGAGTATAGTCCTGATAGCTGAAGTCTGTAGTGGAGACTGGCGCAGGGTACAAAGTTGTAGTAATACTCTTTTGAAGCTTTCCCCCCCAAAATTTTGACGCATACAGAGTTGTACTTCCTCCGTCCCATAATATGTACTAGTGTAATAACATCTTATATTATGGGACGAAGAAAGTAATAATTGTTAGTAATATGTACTAGTGTGTTAAGAACACAGGGACGATGCACAAGAACAATGCCTGCCAAAGAACTTTGTGAGACTGAAGCCACTGTCCTCGTGAGATTGACTACTACCTCTGTAACTTAGAGGCCGTTCGGAATCACTCCGCTCCGTAACTCCGCTGCGGAGCAGAGCAGCATCCAGTGGAATTTTGGCGAGCGGCCAAATAGGTGCTCTGCCCGCTCCGCTCCATGGCGAAGGAGCGGAGTATTGCTGAACACATCGTTAATATAAGATGTTTTTAGTTGCGGACTGACCAAATAAGTGGCCAATGTGAAATATTTTATTCCTTATCAATCGCATAAGTGTTCAAGCCTTTTCATTAAAGTTCATTATAATAATCAAGAAAAAGTCTTAGTTGTACTAGATGCCGTAAGGAAGGCCACAACAAAAAAAACATAGACAAAGGTTCCACTCTCCCGGCATCAAGTTGTTTAGCATTATTTGAGGGCCGGCGGGAGGGCTTCGTTTTTAGTCGTTCTTTTCAGTTTTGTTAGGGTTTGTATTATGCTCAGGAAGGCGAAACGGCGGCGATTTCCTGAAGATGGAATAATGGTCTCCCTGCCTAGCCCCCGTTTCAGTGGTGCGTCTAGCATCGTTAGTGGGCGTGTGGAGGTGTGTCTCCGGCGGATATATCTTTGGTGGATTTGCTCGGATCTCGTTGGTGTTCGTCTACGTTCATGTGTCTTCGGATTGGATCCTTCTGATCTACGTTATTCTTCATCTGCGGCGGTTGCTGTTCTGGTGCGCTGGTCCTATAGGGCCTTAGCACGACGACTTTCCGACTGTCTACTACAGCAAGTTGTGCCCGACTCCGACGATGGAGGGGCGATGACGGCGGCGCGCCTTCGGCTCGCTTCAGTACTTGTAGTCGTCGCTAGGTGGTCTACGGATCTGGATGTAATTTTATTATTTTTGGTATTCGTGGTACTGCCTTTATTGAAGATGAATAGATCGGAAGATTTCCCGCAAAAAAAAAATTTATTTGAATATCCACGTGTATTTCATACAGCCTCTGTTTGTCCGTGCATGATGTAATATCTTTCAAGCAGCTCTCTGCCTCTCTTTCAAAGTTTCAAGTAAGATATCACTTTCACACATACGTTTGGCTGCCTGCCAATCTAGCATGTCATGTCTCCTCATCTGTTCCTGTCCAGGTCGGCATGCAACGACACTCACTGAGCGATGCCTTCTACGCCACTTAAACTGGATCCAGCAACCAATCCACTCAGTCGAATCAATTCCTTGAATAAATCTATTACTAGTGAAGACATTATTGTCAAATCCAACTACTACTCCAATGCAGATCGCATCAACGGCACTAGTACTTTAAGTAAATCTATTACTACTGAAGTCATTATTGCCGGTTTGAATCTGGTGGATCGGGATTTCATTGGCAAACTACGGACGGAAAGAAACAACTCCAAGGGGGATGGATGAAGGAAGGAGGGAAAACTAGTACCTGGTATTTGTGGTGATCGAGGACAATGAGGAGCCTCTGGAGGAGGAGCAGCGGGAGCTGGTTCTCGACGACGACCATGTCGGATTGGATGTAGTTCCACAGGTAGAGGTAGCCGTACTTGCTGAAGACGGGGTCGTTGGGCGCGTACTCCTCGTGCACCTTGCCCCGCAGCGCGTCCATCCGCATCGCCTCCACCAGGAAGCAGCCGTCGGTGACCATGAGCTGCACGAAGCGGTCCGTGCCCCCGCCGGCGGCGCCGCGCCACTCGTCGCCGAGGTCCTTGTAGGCGTCCTGCAGCTGCTGCGCCACCTCGGCGACGGCGGCCACGAACTCCCGCAGCGGCCGCCCCGAGCGCTTCACCAGGTGCACCACGGCCCGGCGCTTGTGCTCCTCCATGGGGAGCAGCTCCGGGTCGCCGTGGTGGAAGGGCCCCAGCGAGACCAGCTCCGGCTGGTACGCCTTGCTGTTGTGCAGGTTCTTGATCCGCTCCGGGACGCGGTAGATGGAGTGGCGCTTCCACCGCGCCATCTCCGCCGCCGGGTCGATGTGCATCTCGCCGATCGTCTTCTCCATCTCCACCACCCAGCTGCTCACCGGCGCCTCTGCCTCCGCCGTCGCCGTCGCCTCCCCCATTAATGAATGGATTACGCTCGAGACTGGAGACTGGACTGGGTTCAGCTCACTGGGGCACTGAGCTGAGCTCTGTCTGAAAGGTCGCTGCACTGTCGCTGTGGAGAAGGGGCCGGCAGGCAAGTTGCAATTGGTCGGATGGCGCCCACAGTGATGGATTGGAAGGGCACGCTACCGATGCCGATGATCGTCTTCGCTGAGGACAAGGAATTTTCTTGCGTGGGCTCCCTCCACCATAGCCGCCCCTTTCGGCAGTAACCTAACCTTGTCTGTGGATTATTTATGGTATATCGGCGGAAAAGCAAATCTGGCCGGCCCCAATAATGCAGTGACGGCTCCGCTCCTAGGGTTCTCCCCGCTCCGCCGCCGCCGCCG
>NC_057802.1:536888054-536888338 GCF_018294505.1 Triticum aestivum | reverse complement strand
TGTTGGCGGCGGCGGCGGCCGTCCCTTCCCCGCGCGCGGGGCCACGGCTCGGGTGGTGGCGTCCCGCGGCGGTGCTCCTCGGTCAACGGTGATTCCGGCAGCGGCGGCTGCTCCTGGCGGCGCAACTCCGGGTGGCCTAGAGGCGGCGGCGCGCTGGCGCGGTGGATGGTGGCGGCGCCCTCCCGGCCCAGATCTGGGCCCTTTTGGGCCCCATCTGGGTCTGGGCGGGCCTGACTCGGTCTCGCCTGCGGCGGCTCCGGCGGGGGCGGTGGTGGTGCGGCTCG